>NC_057806.1:225800683-225802640 GCF_018294505.1 Triticum aestivum
TAGCAGTGGCAAAGCAAAAGAGCGAGCAAACTAGCATAGCAAAGATAGTAGTGATTTCGAGGGTATGATCATCTTGCCTGCACAGTTGTCAGAGTTGACTGGATCCTCACAAGCAAACTCAATGGGCTCCTCGGTAGCGAACTCGTCTCCCGGCTCTACCCAGAGACAAACAAGCAACAAGGACACAATCAACCACGGGCAAGACCAAGCAATATGATGAAATGACGATATGCTATGCGGAATGCGATGCGGGATGCAAAATGCAAGATATGACAGGAAATGCATGAACCTGGCATCAACTTGGAAAACCAAGTGTGCCACTGGATAGAGGGGATGAAATCGCTTGAAAACGATATAAAGATCATAGGAATCGGAGTTACGGTTTGGAAATGGCGAGCGTTTTAAGATATGACACCGGTCTGCGATTTACAGCAAGTAGGCATCTAAATGCAACGAAATGAACATGCTACAGCCACCAAACATGAAAACAAAATACATGGCAGTGATGTACACAAGATGGTTGACAAAACACTAGCACTGAGCCATAGGCAAATTCATCCATTAAGAGGTTCAAACAAGCATGGCTAAAACGCAAATGCAAAACAGATTTCAGACTTAGTGAAATTAACACTAGTCTGAAATTTCAGATCACGAAGCTCTCTTCGGAGCAGCAAAACAACATGATAGAAAACCTGAACATGACAAGTAAGAACATGGCATGGAGCTACTCAACAAGCTTAATAAAACACCCAAAGTGACCTGGGGCCAAAAGGGTTCACAAAATACTCTACCGAGCTCACGAATATCGCTCGAACACAATCAGTTTTCAGACTTAGTGAAAACTGAGACATGCTGAAATTTAACTCACGAAGGCATGTAAACGAGCTCGATGCACTCACTACGGTGCAAGTCATGGCAAGGAAAGCATATAACCAGCAAGAAGGCACAAAGTGCTAGTTACACATGGCAAGAACGAAGGCATAGCATGCATGGAACACTAACGGTAGCATCGGCGAAATCGCAAACAAGTTAACGATCTGCCCAGATTAACAACGAAGCAAAAGTTGAGCTCGGTTGAGTCAACCTAGAGCACTCCACAAATGCCAACAAAGCCATGGATGGATAGAGCATGACATAAATATCAAAACTCCCTTAGTGATCATCCTCAAAAGAGGCACGGATCATTAGGAAACAAGCTGGACATATGGCATCATGAACTAAAATATCCCAGACTTAGTGAAAATCACTAAGTCCCTGAAATCTGCAATCTCATGTACCTCTCTTCGCAAGCTTGCACAAGACAACACACACATCCTAAAAATGCATGGGTGGCACCTCTGGAAATAAGACAAAATGCTTCACAATACATCCCAAAGGGGCACAGGCATATCATGCACGGATTAAATATAGCAAAAATGACAAAAGTGCATGATGAACTAACGGATCTGCAATTTAACTCACGAAGCCTCCTTCTACCAGCATTTTGGGTATCAAGATGACCTCAAATGCAAATGATGCAATGGAATGAAATGATGTACATGTCGAGACGAAAATTTTGATATATCATACGCCCAAAACGGAGCTACGGTTGCGGAGATACAAGCAGTCAAAGATAGCACGAAATCTGGAAGATTAGGGTTTCGGGGAGAAGTCAACCTAGCCCGGATCCAGATCTGGCGCGGGCACGGATTCCGAGGCGGCGCCGAGGAACACTGTAGCTGGCCGGACTTGGCCGCCGGAGTCGCGGGAGGAGGCCGGCCGGGGCGGATCCGGTGGTCGCCGGGGCGGTGGTGCCCGGCGCGGTGGCGCGGCCCGCGCGCCGGCGAGGGCGGCGGCGGCCGGCGCCGATGTTCCCGGGCGGCGAGGGAGCCGCGGGCGGCGGCGCGGAGGCGGCGGCGGACTCCGGTCGGGGCGCGGCGGCCCGTGGCGACGGCGGCCACCGGCGCCGAAGGTGGCG
>NC_057806.1:225803462-225813079 GCF_018294505.1 Triticum aestivum
TGCGGGCCGGGGAGGGCCCGATCCGGGCTGGCGGCGGCGATGTGGGCCTCGCCCACGTGGCGATCGGCGGTTGGACGAGGGACGCGGCGGCGGACGCGTCCGGCTGGGGGCGGACGTGTCCGTCGGTGCGGGGAGGTTTGATCTGTATTTTTTTTTAGGGTTTCGGACGGGGGAAGAAGAGATCCGAATGGAGGGGGGTATAAATAGGCATAGAGGGAGCTAGGAGAGTCCAAATGAGGTGCGGTTTTCGCCCACACGATCGTGATCGAACGCTCTAGGACATGGAGCAGAGTTTGGTGGGTTTTGGGCAAAATTTGGGGGGTGTTGGGCTGCAACACACACGAGGCCTTTTCGGTCCCTCGGTTAACCGTTGGAGTATCAAACGAAGTCCAAATGACCCGAAACTTGACAGGCGGTCTACCGGTAGTAAACCAAGGCCGCTTGGCAAGACTCGGTCCAATCCGGAAATGTTTAAACCCCACACAAGAAAGAAAGGTAGAAATGACCACCGGAGGAGAACGAAACGCCGGAATGCAAAACGGACAACGGGGAAAATGCTCGAATGCATGAGATGAACATGTATGCAAATGCAACGCACGTGATGACATGATAAGAGATGCACGAAAAAGAAAACAACACACGGAGACAAAGACCCAAACCCGAGAAATAAATATAACTTAGCGCCAGGGACGGCAAGAGTTGGATACAAATATGGAAAGTATATCTGGGGCGTTACAACACTCCACCACTACGAAAAGATCTCGTCCCGAGATCTAGGACTGAAAGAACTCCGGGTACTCAGAACGGAGGTGATCCTCGCGTTCCCAGGTAGCTTCACGGTCGGAATGGTGTGACCACTTAACTTTGAGGAATTTGATTGACTTGTTGCGAGTCTTGCGTTCAGTCTCTTCAAGAATAGCAACTGGGTGCTCACGATAAGAGAGATCTTCTTGGAGCTCAATGTCCTCGAAGTTGACGGTGCGGTCAGGAGTCTTGAAGCACTTTCGAAGCTGAGAGACATGGAACACATCATGAACATTTGCAAAGTTTGAAGGAAGCTCGAGTTGATAGGCGAGGTCGCCTCTCTTGCTGACAATCTTGAAAGGTCCCACGTATCTAGGGGCAAGCTTCCCTTTGATACCGAAGCGACGAGTACCTTTCATGGGAGAGACGCGGAGGTAAACATGATCTCCGATCTCGAAAGCTAATTCACGGTGCTTACTATCATAGTAGCTCTTCTGGCGGGACTGGGCTGCTTTGAGGTTAACACGAATGACTTTGCACATCTCTTCTGCTTCTGTGATTAAGTCATTACCCAGCAGCTGACGTTCACCGGTTTCAGACCAGTTGAGAGGGGTACGGCACTTCCTGCCATACAGAATTTCAAAGGGGGCCTTGCCCGAACTTGCTTGAAAGCTGTTGTTGTATGAGAATTCAGCATAAGGAAGACAATCCTCCCACTTCATGCCGAAGGAGATCACACAAGCCCTGAGCATATCTTCAAGAATTTGGTTGACACGCTCGACTTGACCGCTTGTTTGAGGATGGAAAGCTGTGCTGAAGCGGATGTTGGTGCCCATGGCCTTCTGAAAAGAATCCCAAAACTTGGAGGTAAAGATGCTGCCACGGTCTGAAGATATCACTTGAGGAATACCGTGCAGAGAGACAATGCGAGAGGTATAGAGTTCCGCCAATTGAGCTGCAGTGATTGACTCTTTGATAGGCAGGAAATGAGCCACTTTGGTGAGCTTGTCGATGACAACAAATATAGCATCATTGCCACGCTTGGACTTTGGAAACCCAGTCACGAAGTCCATTTCAATGTGGTCAAATTTCCATTCTGGAATGGCAAGAGGTTGGAGGAGACCAGCTGGCCTTTGGTGTTCTGCCTTCACTCTTCTGCAGACATCACATTCATTCACGAATTGAGCGATCTCGCGCTTCATTCGAGTCCACCAATAAGCTTGCTTGAGGTCCTGATACATCTTCGTACTACCAGGGTGGATGGAGAGGAGAGAGTTGTGAGCCTCGTTCATGATCACCTTACGGAGTTCACCTTTGGGCACAACAATTCGATCCTCGAAGAAGAGAGTGTCCTTATCATCAAGTCGGTAGCACTTGTACTTGGACTGACTCTTTGCAATACCAATCTTCACCTTCTTCACCATAGCATCAAGAAGTTGGGCTTGGCGAATCTGGTCTTCTAAGGTAGGAGAGACTTGAAGGTTGGCGAGGAAACCTTGAGGAACAACTTGCAGATTAAGTTTGCGGAAAGCTTCACAAAGCTCGGGTTGATAAGGCTTGAGAATCAGACTATTGCAATATGCTTTTCTGCTCAAAGCGTCAGCAATCACATTAGCCTTGCCTGGAGTATACTCGATACTCGGATTGTACTCTTGAATCATTTCGACCCATCAAGTTTGCCTGACGTTGAGATTATGCTGAGTGAAGATGTACTTCAGACTCTTGTGATCAGTGAAAATATCCACTTTCCTTCCCAATAGAAGATGTCTCCAAGTCAACAAAGCATGCACAACTGCCGCCAACTCGAGATCATGAGTGGGGTAGTTCTTCTCATTAGGTTTCAACTGGCGAGAGGTATAAGCAACAACTTTCTTCTCTTGCATCAGTACAGCACCGAGACCTTGGAGAGAGGCATCACAAAAGACCTCGTACGGCTTGGTTTCATCAGGCGGAGTCAGAACTGGAGCAGTGACCAATTTCTCTTTCAAAGAGTTGAAAGCAATATCACACTCCGGAGACCAAACGTACTTGACGTGCTTCTGAAGAAGATTTGAGAGAGGCTTGGCGATCTTAGAAAAGTTTTCAACGAATCTTCTGCAATAGCTTGCGAGACCGAGGAAACTGCGGAGTTGCTTTACGTTCTGAGGAGGTTCCCAATTCACAATTGCGGACACCTTCTCAGGATTCACGGAAATGCCCTTGGCAGAGATGATATGACCAAGATAAAGAACCTCATCGAGCCAAAATTCACACTTGGAGAACTTGGCGTAGAACTGATGTTCTCTGAGCTTGTCAAGAACCAAACGCAAGTGCTTGGCATGATCTTCCTTGTTCTTCGAGAAAACCAGAATGTCGTCGAGATAGACCAAAATGAATTCATTGGTGTAGGGGTTGAAGATGAAGTTCATCATGCGAGAGAACGTCGGAGGAGCGTTGGCGAGGCCAAAAGACATGACGGTGTATTCATATGAACCAAAGCTTGTTCTGAACGCCGTCTTGGGAATATCTTGCTCACGAATACGAATCTGATGATAACCCATACGGAGATCAAGCTTGGAGAATACTTGAGCACCCTTGAGTTGTTCGAACAGCTCATTGATGTTGGGAAGTGGGTATTTGTTCTTTATGGTCTTCTTGTTTACTGGACGGTAATCAACACAAAGTCGACTCGATCCATCTTTCTTCTTCACAAAAAGAACACCACAACCCCACGGAGAAGTACTAGGCCGAATGAGACCCAATCTTTCTTGCTCATCGAGTTGTTTCTTCAACTCCTTCAACTCTTCGGGGCCGAGCTTGTAGGGACGTTTGCACACAGGTTCCGTACCGGGCTCAAGTTCAATAACAAATTCAACCGGCCGGTTTGGAGGCATCCCTGGAAGTTCTTCTGGAAAGACGTCTTGATAATCGCAAACGACAGGAATTTGAGAGATAGCATCCAATTCACCCTTCTCATTGAGAGAAAACAACCGGATGGTATTATCCCGAGCGGCAAAGACAATAACATCCTCAGACGAATGAGTCAGTTGAATCTGCCTGGCTGCACAATCAAGCTGAGCTTTATGCTTAGAGAGCCAGTCCATCCCGAGAATAAGATCGATATCCGAGTTGCCAAGAACCGTAGGAGAAGCCAAGAACTTGTAGTCACCCAGAGTGATAGAAACATCCGGAACGATGGAGTTAGCCTGCATGCGCTTACCGGGAGAGACAACTGCTAAAGGACTAGGCAAAAATTGTGAAGGCAACCCATGCTTAGATGAAAATGGTCTCGAGATGAAACAATGCGATGCACCCGTGTCAAAAAGAACATTTGCAGGAATATCATTAACAGGAAGGTTACCCATGATCACATCTGACGAGTCCTCTGCCTGAGCTGCATTCATCAAGTTGACCTTGGCGGACTTGGGGTTATGCTTGACCACAGCTGTACTTGCTGATCTGACAGGAGGAGGAGGAGGAGGAAGACGCCTCTGGTTGGTACACTTGTTGGCATAGTGACCCTTCTGTTGGCACTTGTTGCACGTGACCTCTGAAAGCGGACGGTGATACGGAGCACTCGATCTTGGCGCTTGAGACGAAGATTTGTTCTGAAAGCCTGGGTTGGGTGGGTGGGAGAAACCACTGCCACCTTTGCTCTTCTGCTGATACGGCTGACGGAACGGAGGAGGAGGAAGCCAATACTTCTGCTGCTTGACCACTTGAGTAGAGGAAGAAGGAGTAACATCTCTGGCGCGCTTCCTGGAAGCATCACACCTCAACTGAGCCGCCTCTTGCTTCAGTGCCATGTTGTAGAACTCATCGTATCTCAACGGCTCAAAGAGGACAAGAGCGAGCTGAATTTCCTCACGAAGACCACCCCTGAACTGATAGATCATACTCTTCTCATCAGGAACATCCTGCTTGGCAAAACGAGCGAGCTTCTGGAACAACTTGTTGTAGTCATAGACAGACAAAGAGCCTTGCTTCAGATTGCGGAATTCCTGACGCTTACTCTCAACCACACTTTGAGGGATGTGATGAGCGCGGAAATCTTGACGGAAATCATCCCAAGTGATCAGACGTCCACCTCTGGAATCCTTGTACTGCTGGAACCATTCTGCAGCCTGATCTTTGAGCTGGAAAGAAGCGAACTTGACGAAATCTTCAGGCCTGACGTTGCTGCATTCAAAATGCTTGCCCAGATCCACTAGCCAATCGTCAGCATCGGTAGCCTCAACACAACCGCTGAACGTCTTTGGGCCATTAGCAAGGAACTGGTTCAGAGTAGCAAAGTGGTGCTGATTGTGGCCTTGATTCCCTTGACTGCCTTGATTGCGCTCTTGAAGGATCTGCATGATCAACTGTGTGTTTGCATTAGTAGCGGACATCACAGCTTGCCATGCTTCCGGAGGAGGCGGAGGTGGAGGCGGATCAGGATTCGGAGTCGTGCGCGTTGGAGGAGCCATCCTGAAGAGGTTGACCACCATTAGCACATAGATAGACAGCAATATTGAAGCTGAAACCAACGGAATGAAAATTGCAACATATAGTCTTCACATCCGAACAAAATGAACGAATGCATTCCTCTTCAAATGGTCACATATCCACAAATTGAGAAGCCACGAAGAATTAAGGTAGAGAAATAAATCAACAAGGTACGGATCAAGAACGAATAATCGGTAAGAAATCCCAATCTCAAACCAATATCCGTGGAAGAAGAACTAGAGCTACTAGAATTCCCACCTATGAAACTCCCGAACCTTTCCGGTTATGCAATCAGGTGTTGGGGATACAGGGGAAGCACAATATCTCACCCAAACTAGCAAATCCTACATCCAGCTGTATCCATCCTTCAACACATAACCAGGAAAACTTCGGAAACCATCTACCTCAACCTTCGAAAAGCATCCGTTATACAAGTTATGGCGATACTCCCGAACTCCCGCCCCAGTACTGGGTGGCGTCGAGGTTATCTCACCAACGAACTGCATAAAAGAGATTTTCGATGTCGGCGAACATATCTCAAGTATACCAGAATTGCAACGATAAAATTGTGACGACAACACCTCGGAGCTCAACTCCCCGGGACACTGCCACAACCCCTAAAGACAGGAGGCACCAAGAACAATGTTCTCGTCACAAAACCATCGGAACAAAACCAAGATACTCGCGTGATCCTAAAATTTTTTTTAGTGAAATCTTAGAAGAGAAGAGTCAAAACTCTACGCCAGGATGCCTTACCAGAGCGATGAGGAGACTGGGAAGTAAAAAGAATTCCTAAGCTCTCCGATATATAATTCCTAAGGACTCAAAACATTTTTCTAGACACAACTCGGCTGCTAAAACGATCAAGCAATGGGGCTCCTAAGGTCAGGGAAGGCTCTGATTACCAACTTGTAACGCCCTCGATGCGGCTATAACTCCCACGTGTCGAGGCACGACTTAGAGGCATAACCGCATTGAAAGCAATGTCGCAAGTCAGGCAATCATTACAACATCCCATGTAATATATAATAAAAGGGGGAGATAACATAGTTGGCTTACACTCGCCACGTCACATCAGAGTACATAAATAACATCCATCAAGCAAACACTCATGGCCCGACTACGGCGCCAAAATAGAAAAGACCCCCAACATGCGACAAGGTCCTGAATCGATAACCCCAACTAGGCACCACTACTGATCATCTGGAAAGGACACGTAGTAACGCTGAGAGTCCTCGTCGAACTCCCACCTGAGCTCGTAATCGTCAACTGGAGCAGAATCACCTGGACCTGCATCTGGAGTTGTAGTATCTGTGAGCCACAGGGACTCAGCAATCTCACACCCACGCGATCAAAACTATTTAAGCTCATAGGAATGGACAAGGCAAAATATATGTGGAGCTGCAGCAAGCGACCAGCATATGTGGTGGCTAACTTATACGCAAAAGAGAGCGAGAAGAGAGGGCGAGGCACGAGCGAGAAGCTAAAGGAACACCCTGCACAAGCATAACTCCAACACCGTGTCCACTTCCCGGACTCCGCCGAGAAGGGGCCATCACGGTAACACACACGGTTGATTCTTTTTAATTAAGTTTAGTTCAAGTCATCTACAACCGGACATTAACAAATTCCCATCTGCCCATAACCGCGGGCACGGCTTTCGAAAGATCAATCCCTGCAGGGGAGTCCCAACTTAGCCCATAACAAGCTCTCACGGTCAACGAAGGAATAGACCTCCTCCCAAGACGTTCCGATCAGACTCGGTATCTCGGTAACTCAAGACACTTCGACAGGTTAAAACAAGACCAGCAACACCGCCCGAATGTGCCGACAAATCCCGATAGGAGCTGCACATATCTCTTTCTCAGGGCACACTCAGATTGTCTTAGGTACGGGTAGGCCAGCCCAGAGTTGCCCCTGGTAGCCACCGGTAGCTGACAGGTGGACCAACACTCAGAGGAGCACTGGCCCGGGGGGGGGGGGTAAAATAAGATGACCCTCGGGCTCCGGAAACCCAAGGGAAAAAAGAGGCTAGGTGGCAAATGGCAAAACCAATGTTGGGCATTGCTGGAAAAGCTTTAATCAAGGCGAACTATCAAGGGGTTCCCATTATAACCCAACCGCGTAAGGGACGCAACAATCCGGGAACATAACACCGATATGACGGAAACTAGGGCGGCAAGAGTGGAACAAAACACTAGGCGAGAGGCCGAGCCTTCCACCCTTTACCAAGTATATAGATGCATTAAGATAACATAGCAATATAATGATATCCCAACAAGTAAATAAATGTTCCCACGAGGAACGGCTCCAATCTTCACCTGCAGCTAACAACGCTATAAGAAGGGCTGAGCAAAGCGGTAACATAGCCAATCAACGGTTTGCTAGGACATAGGTGGGTTAGGGGTTCAACATGGCAATTGGGAGGCTGACAAGCAAAAGGTAGGCATCGTAGCAGTGGCAAAGCAAAAGAGCGAGCAAACTAGCATAGCAAAGATAGTAGTGATTTCGAGGGTATGATCATCTTGCCTGCACAGTTGTCAGAGTTGACTGGATCCTCACAAGCAAACTCAACGGGCTCCTCGGTAGCGAACTCGTCTCCCAGCTCTACCCAGAGACAAACAAGCAACAAGGACACAATCAACCACGGGCAAGACCAAGCAATATGATGAAATGACGATATGCTATGCGGAATGCGATGCGGGATGCAAAATGCAAGATATGACAGGAAATGCATGAACCTGGCATCAACTTGGAAAACCAAGTGTGCCACTGGATAGAGGGGATGAAATCGCTTGAAAACGATATAAAGATCATAGGAATCGGAGTTACGGTTTGGAAATGGCGAGCGTTTTAAGATATGACACCGGTCTGCGATTTACAGCAAGTAGGCATCTAAATGCAACGAAATGAACATGCTACAGCCACCAAACATGAAAACAAAATACATGGCAGTGATGTACACAAGATGGTTGACAAAACACTAGCACTGAGCCATAGGTAAATTCATCCATTAAGAGGTTCAAACAAGCATGGCTAAAACGCAAATGCAAAACAGATTTCAGACTTAGTGAAATTAACACTAGTCTGAAATTTCAGATCACGAAGCTCTCTTCGGAGCAGCAAAACAACATGATAGAAAACCTGAACATGACAAGTAAGAACATGGCATGGAGCTACTCAACAAGCTTAATAAAACACCCAAAGTGACCTGGGGCCAAAAGGGTTCACAAAATACTCTACCGAGCTCACGAACATCGCTCGAACACAATCAGTTTTCAGACTTAGTGAAAACTGAGACATGCTGAAATTTAACTCACGAAGGCATGTAAACGAGCTCGATGCACTCACTACGGTGCAAGTCATGGCAAGAAAAGCATATAACCAGCAAGAAGGCACAAAGTGCTAGCTACACATGGCAAGAACGAAGGCATAGCATGCATGGAACACTAACGGTAGCATCGGCGAAATCGCAAACAAGTTAACGATCTGCCCAGATTAACAACGAAGCAAAAGTTGAGCTCGGTTGAGTCAACCTAGAGCACTCCACAAATGCCAACAAAGACATGGATGGATAGAGCATGACATAAATATCAAAACTCCCTTAGTGATCATCCTCAAAAGAGGCACGGATCATTAGGAAACAAGCTGGACATATGGCATCATGAACTAAAATATCCCAGACTTAGTGAAAATCACTAAGTCCCTGAAATCTGCAATCTCATGTACCTCTCTTCGCAAGCTTGCACAAGACAACACACACATCCTAAAAATGCATGGGTGGCACCTCTGGAAAGAAGACAAAATGCTTCACAATACATCCCAAAGGGGCACAGGCATATCATGAACGGATTAAATATATCAAAAATGACAAAAGTGCATGATGAACTAACGGATCTGCAATTTAACTCACGAAGCCTCCTTCTACCAGCATTTTGGGTATCAAGATGACCTCAAATGCAAATGATGCAATGGAATGAAATGATGTACATGTCGAGGCGAAAATTTTGATATATCATACGCCCAAAACGGAGCTACGGTTGCGGAGATACAAGCAGTCAAAGATAGCACGAAATCTGGAAGATTAGGGTTTCGGGGAGAAGTCAACCTAGCCCGGATCCAGATCTGGCGCGGGCACGGATTCCGAGGCGGCGCCGAGGAACACTGTAGCTGGCCGGACTTGGCCGCCGGAGTCGCGGGAGGAGGCCGGCCGGGGCGGATCCGGTGGTCGCCGGGGCGGTGGTGCCCGGCGCGGTGGCGCGGCCCGCGCGCCGGCGAGGGCGGCGGCGGCCGGCGCCGATGTTCCCGGGCGGCGAGGGAGCCGCGGGCGGCGGCGCGGAGGCGGCGGCGGACTCCGGTCGGGGCGCGGCGGCCCGTGGCGACGGCGGCCACCGGCGCCGAAGGTGGCG
>NC_057806.1:225813841-225824614 GCF_018294505.1 Triticum aestivum
TTTGGGCCAAATTTGGGGGGTGTTGGGCTGCAACACACACGAGGCCTTTTCGGTCCCTCGGTTAACCGTTGGAGTATCAAACGAAGTCCAAATGACCCGAAACTTGACAGGCGGTCTACCGGTAGTAAACCAAGGCCGCTTGGCAAGACTCGGTCCAATCCGGAAATGTTTAAACCCCACACAAGAAAGAAAGGTAGAAATGACCACCGGAGGAGAACGAAACGCCGGAATGCAAAACGGACAACGGGGAAAATGCTCGAATGCATGAGATGAACATGTATGCAAATGCAACGCACGTGATGACATGATAAGAGATGCACGAAAAAGAAAACAACACACGGAGACAAAGACCCAAACCCGAGAAATAAATATAACTTAGCGCCAGGGACGGCAAGAGTTGGATACAAATATGGAAAGTATATCTGGGGCGTTACAATCAGGTAGGGCCACAAGATCAAGCTCAATAGCAGCTGCTATGATGTCTCCCACTGTCGTTGAGTACAGGAGGACAAGGAACACAGAAGATGCACGCTCTGATGGGGAGATGCCTATAAAGGATGCTCCTGTTCTCGGTGGTTTAAGGAGTAGAGCTGGTCAGGGTAACAATGGTGTGGTGGAGGAAAGTCACTTTGTCAAGAAATTGGGAAATAGGAGGGGACCCAGTAAACCAACTACTTGCATCAACAGGCATCAACAGCTTGCATCTTCTATAGAGGAAGAATATCAAGAACACGGTGTTGCTCCCTTTAAGGCCCCTCCACTGAGGCAATCTAGGCGAAACCATTCCGCTGCCAGAGAATTGTCGTCCACGCACAATGCGGCAAATGATGGCATAGAGGATAATGTGGCGAAGGAAGACGAACATTTGGAGTTACCAAGGAATGGCAGAGCTAAGGTAAGTTAGCTACCAGTGTTAGTGAAATTCCTTCTAATCCTAGCAGTGGCTATAGAAAAAAAAATTATAGGTAGTTGAGCCTGTGAAAAGATCGAGGCATATATCTGTTATTCCTATTTTGCTTTAACTGGGAATGAAACGGCAAGGCGGGACTGATCCTTGTGTTGTTTTACAGGATTGTGCCGGTGCAGAGGAGCAAGTGGCCGAGGTGGTAGTGAGAAAAGGGTGTTTGAAGCATCCAGGGGCTGATGCGAGCAGTGGCAGCTCCAGTGCTGCCAAAAAGGTGAGATTTGTGTTGGTGGAGCAGGTAGAAGCGGAGATGGTTGGATTCAGGAGGCCATGGGTAACATGGTCCCCGGTTGTTGCCAAGACAAGGGGTAGGCAGAAGGCCAGTGTGACTCTTTGTAACGCCCTCGATGCGGCTATATCTCCCACGTGTCGAAGCACGACTTAGAGGCATAACCGCATTGAAAGCAATGTCGCAAGTGAGGTAATCTTCACACAACCCATGTAATACATAAGGGAAAGAGATACATAGTTGGCTTACAATCGCCATTTCACACAATTACATGAATAAAGCATTACATCATCCAGATACAATCAAGGTCCGACTACGGAACCAAAATAAAAGAAGAACCCCAAATGCGACAAAGGTCCCCGATCAACCCCAACTGGGCTCCACTACTGATCAACTAGAACGAAACAACACAAAGGGCAAGATCTTCATCGAGCTCCTCCTTGAGCTTGGTTGCGTCATCTGCACGGTAACATAGGCACTTGCAAACTGGTTTTGGAAGTATCTGTGAGCCACGGGGACTCAGCAATCTCGCACCCGCGAGATCAAGACTATTTAAGCTTATAGGAAGGATGGAGTAATGAGGTGGAGCTGCAGCAAGCGACTAGCATATATGGTGGCTAACCTACGCAAATGAGAGCGAGAAGAGAAGGCAAAGCACGGTCGATAAAAGTATGATCAAGAAGTGATCCTATAGCAACCTACGTCAAGCATAACTCCAACACCGTGTTCACTTCCCGGACTCCGCCGAGAAGAGACCATCACGGTTACACACGCGGTTGATGTATTTTAAATAAGGTCAACTTCGGGTTTTCTACAACCGGACGTTAACAAATTCCCATCTGCCCATAACCGCGGGCACGGCTTTCGAAAGATAATACCCTGCAGGGGTGTCCCAACTTAGCCCATGACAAGCTCTCACGGTCAACGAAGGAATAGACCTCCACCCGAGACACTCCGATCAGACTCGGTATCCCGGTACAACAAGACATTTCGACAGGGTAAAACTAAACCAGCAACACCGCCCGAATGTGCCGACAAATCCCGATAGGAGCTGCACATATCTCTTTCTCAGGGCACACTCAGATGAGACTAGCTACGAGTAAAACCAACCCTCAAGTTTCCCCGAGGTGGCCCTGCAGGCAGCTCAGTTCGGACCAACACTCAGAGGAGCACTGGCCCGGGGGGGGGGGTTAGAATAAAGATGACCCTTGAGTCTGCAGAACCCAAGGGAAGGTGGTAGGTTGTTAGTGCAAATGGTAAAACCAATGTTGGGCATTGCTGGAGGAGCTTTACTTAAGGCGAACTGTCAAGGGGTTCCCATTATAGCCCAACCGTGTAAGGAACGCAAAATCCGGGAACATAACACCGATATGACGGAAACTAGGGCGGCAAGAGTGGAACAAAACACCAGGCATAAGGCCGAGCCTTCCACCCTTTACCAAGTATATAGATGCATTAATTAAGTAAGATATATTGTGATATCCCAACAAGTAAACATGTTCCAACAAGGAACAACATCTCCATGTTCCAACAAGGAACAAACTTCAATCTTCACCTGCAACTAACAACGCTATAAGAGGGGCTAAGCAAGCGGTAACATAGCCAATCAACGGTTTGCTAGGACATGGTGGGTTAGAGGTTTGACATGGCAATTTGGGAGGCTGACAAGCAAATGGTAGACATCGTAGCATTGGCATAGCAAAAGAGCGAGCAAACTAGCATAGCAAAGATAGTAGTGATTTCGAGGGTATGATCATCTTGCCTGAGATCCCGCCGAGAAGAAGAACGAATCCAAGAAGAAGACAAACGGTCGTAGACGAACAAATCCTCACAACTCCGGAACGAAACCGAAGCTAACGAGAGAAGCAACCCGGAAAGAAACAAACAACATAGTAAACACACAAGCATAAACAAGTCATGATGCACAAACAAGTATGATGCATGTCCGGTTTAATGAGGCATGGCATGGCAAAGTGCAACAAACAATACTACAAGTTAAGTGGAGCTCAATATGCAACGAGGTGCATGTTGACGGAACACCACATCAATTATTTAGTTATCTCTCGTTTAAGCTACCCAACAATATTAACTGTTGTTAAACATGGCAAGAGGTGAAGCATAATATAAACTATACCATCTAAACAATTTAAATGGGGCCGGTTATAAAAACAACAAATCCGGTAAATCCCCATATGCATTTAGCAATTTAATGCAACAACAAGTTTAAACATTTTAAATGTTGTTATCATGATGCGGATGACATATACAAGTTTTATGCAATTTTATGAAAACGATAACATGAGCATGATACGAGGCATTTGGTCACCATGGCGGAACGAAAAAGGTGCCACGGCGGTGAAACGGAAATGGTGCCACGGCAACATATCCGAAAATGATGCCACGGCAACATATCGGTTCCGGTAGCTCATGGAGATACCGGTGCAAAAGGAAGTGGGCGTGAGCGTGTCATGCAAGATGGTGGGGTGCCCCCGGATTCTGGGTTCCCACGGGATGGCAGCATGGAAAACGAGTGACAATTCGGACACGGTGCAAACATACGGTTCATCTCATACATGCAAGGGCATCTCATCGCGGTCGTCTCGGGTTATACCTTCGAAGCGAGCAATCGGGACGGTTCTCGTTCGGCGAAGGAAGTAGTCGTTCACGGCCGTAGTGGAGGTAGACGTTCACGTGGCGACGTAGAGGAAGTAGTTGTACACGGCGACGGTAGTAGTGGAAGTTGTCGTTCTCGCACGCTCTAGGGTCGAGGGTAGAGGTTCTCGCGAACTCGGCGACGGTAGTGGTACATGTGACGTCGGGGTACTTGTTGTTTCCGTAGACGGCGGTAGAGGTACTTGACGCGGTCGTCGAACTTGACGAAATCCATCTGGAAGTAGACGTCCGTGGGGTCTTGTCGGTTGGGTACTTGGCGAACCCAGAGGCCTTCGTAGTGGTAACTCGCGAACTCCACGGGGCGGTCTTGGCATGCCACGAGCAATGGTGCGATGTCCAGGTGCATCGGCGACGGGGATCGGGCGAGGACGAGGATGAGACGCGGACCTGGGCGGCGGGAGCCCAGCTCCGACGATGGCGGCGGCGCTGGAGCGTGAACGAACGCCGGGTGAGGCAGAGAAGCTCGCGTCCCTGGCGGCAGGGAACTTGGCGCGGCGACAGCGAGACGGGGCGGCGTCGGGCACGCAGGGCGAGGAGAAGCAGGGCCAACGGTGCATCGAGATGGTGTAGCAGCTGTTGCTGCTGCCGGTGGCGAGGAGGTCCTGGCACGGTTGCGGGAGGCGAGGCGCTACGGGGATGGCTGCGGGGTGGAGGAGGCGCGACGGGATGGCTCGGGCACGGCGCGGGAGGAGAAGCAGGAGGAAGGTTGCAGGGGACGGGCCGAGGCATGGGGTCGTCGGAGCAGCGCATGGGCGACAAGGCCGCCGGAGGAGGCTCGCATGGAGGGCGACGCTCGGCAGCGGGGCCAGCAGCAGGGCAACCGCGGGAGGCCGAGGCCGGCGGAGGCGCAGAGGCGGCGTGGCCATGGACGACGGCGAGGAGGGAGACGTGGGCACGCGGCGCTCCTCTCTCTCTCTGCGACGGCGCAACGAGGGAGGAGGGGATCGAGCGCTGGGCTCTCCTGGCGATGTGCGTGTGCGTGCGAGAAGGAGGAGGAGGGATCGAGCGAAGGCGGCGGCCAGAGGGAGAGATGGGGATCGGGCTAGGGTTAACAGTGGTGGGGGCGGCTGGGCCTTGGGCCGGCTGCTACGAGCAACCCGAGCTACGGCTGCTCTCCTTCTCCTTTCTCCCAAAAACAGAAAATGTCAAAGAGGAAAAAGGAGAAGAAAGGAAGGTAGAGATAGAATTTGGGCATGGGGATTATTTTCCCGGACTCATAAAAAATAAGCTTGTTCCGAGAAAAATAGAAAGGCCATGATTGAAAGATTAAATTCAAACTCATTTGATTTAAATTCAAATGATTTGAATAGGAAGTGAGGTTTGGGAAGGTCTAAAAATGTTTGGATTTTTGGTGGAGCTCCGGAAAATGATGAAATAAATATTGGCAAGGTTGGAGACCAAACTTGAAGCAGAAAAGGAACGAAATTATTTGTAAGTGTGTTTTGGTGATTCCAAAATAGTGGAATATTTAATATAGCTCCCTAATATTGGAGGATATGTTATAAAGAGAAGTCACCATGTGAGTCCCTCGATTTAAATGGATCGAAAAATCCATACAATTTATTTAGTTGAGGTTTTAAAAATTAATGATATGATGGCATGATGACATGATGCAATGCACATGATGCAAGGATGAATGCAACAAATAAAACAAATCACACGACGAAACTCGGAATAGCTGGAAGTGTTGATGGTGATTCTGATGGCGAAGGTGCCGATGCTGGAGGTGCAGGTTCAGATGCCAGTTGAGGTTGTTCAAGAGGAATGTGGGGAATTTTGGTACTGGTGATGGAGTTGAGAAGGTTGCTGGAGCTGCAAGTCGGAATACTACCTCCAAGGCTGATATGGAGGATGGGGATGTAGAAACAGTTGATAGGAAGCGAAAGGCCAGCGAGAATACTGAGGATATAGGGTATGTTTGGTTGATGCCTAACATTCCCATAACTAACCTTAGTCAAATTCTGTCAGCCACAAAAAGTGTGGCAAACAAAATGGCCACCAAAATTGTAGCAAACTTTAGCAAGAAACTGAGTCGATGACATGTGGACCATGATGTAATGAACTGCGGCATGGCTAAGATACGGTGTGCCAATGTTAGTCTAAATACCAAGCATGCCCATATTTCTTGGTGCTCAAGTTAGAGTTTCTCTCGTAGAATCAAGAGGTTGAGTATTCTCTTGTCGCTGGCCTCTTTCCTGTGGTCTCTGTTGTTAGGAAGAAAGAGAAGGCAGATAAAGGCAGGAATGGGCAGACGGTGTGAAGCAACAAAATGTGTTGAGGAGTAACCTGCTAAAGTTCAAGATTTCTGTAGAATTCGAAGATATGGACTAGGTTTTGGGTGGTCTGAAACCCATTAAGATGTTTATAATCTGTGAACTCTTTTGGTGATGTCAGGGCAAGTGTTGTAGCATCTCGGACTAAATTTATGAATGCACTGGTGATGTACTAACTAGTGTGATATCTCTCCAAGAGTCATGAGTATTCTCTTGGTGGTTTCAGGTTGATGACTAAATTTTTTAACTGTATTTTCCATATGTGGTGATTTCACATAAGCCACTGTGGAAAATGCATCACCCATTAGTTTTTGTAGTTTATCCCATGCAGTTAAAAAATTGCACTT
The DNA here is from genome assembly GCF_018294505.1 of Triticum aestivum. Classification (NCBI taxonomy): domain Eukaryota; kingdom Viridiplantae; phylum Streptophyta; class Magnoliopsida; order Poales; family Poaceae; genus Triticum; species Triticum aestivum. Next base: position 225,820,328 of record NC_057806.1, read on the forward strand.
CTATAGATGATTGCTTATTTAGCATCTCACGTTGACACGGAAATAACATTATAGTATTATGCATAGTTCTTTATGATTCCAGATGTTGTGGCCAACATAATTCTAGCTTGCTTTATTATGGATATATCAAGTGATAAATAGAAGGCCTTTGGAATCTGGTTTTCTAACACTACTTTTGGTACCATTTCAAGTCTTTTTTTGTATTTATGGGATCTATATGCATGGTGACTTTTGGAGCTGTAAACTACATATTTTCTTGATTGACTTTCTGAACGACTGGTTACAGTTTTTCGAGCTTCAAGTCCATTGCTATATGTAATAGGTTAGATTAGTTGCAGGCTTGCAGCAACTCAAGGAAAATATGATGATGGTTTGTAGAGTATATTATAGATGGTGCGTTCACAACATTCATCATCGATGCTTGACAGAGGCAGATCCCATCACTAATCTCAGCAGCAATAGTTGCAACCAAACATGGGCTGAATGCGTACTGACGGCCCGCACCGTACCCCCACCTTGTGGGGGACGAGCTCCGCAGCTCCTACGTCGACGTCTACTCCAACCTTCTCTCCAGCAGCAAGGTGGGACAATCTCTTCCCTATCTCTTTCCCTTTTTTTACATCATCTATTTTTCCTTTATTTTCATCAACGTTGATTAGTTCCATAGTAGATCGTTGTTGGTGTATGCATTCTTCGTGATACATGGTCCATTTTCTACGGCGTATGACTGTGATATCATGTACAGATCGAGTCTATATATTGTCTACTGTTTGCGTAGTTGGAAGAGGGGTTCCATTCAGAAATGCTTGAGCTTTATTGAGCTGTAATGATGCAAGGATGTACTTGTTCTTTCGTGTGACTTAAGACTGGCCTTTTTTTGCTCTGTATGGCCCTGCGTTGTTGCCCTGTTCGCCTGTGCTAATCACGTAGCGCACTGCAATTCCCATTTTCGTAGGAATTCGCAGAAAAATAAAAATTCGGCAATCAGATTGATGTTGTGCATTTGTAAGGAGCATGGATCTTAGTGTCAAAGTTCAGAGAAAGGCTGATTGCTGGTTCATACCACCTATTTGGTGTATCCTGTTGCTTGTTATCTATGGGTGAAATTCACAAACCTTTATGCTTTATTACAGGGGCTCATGAGCATATTTGGTTCGTCGAACAAAAGAAGGATTTGAGGATTTGAGGTACTCAAAGATGTCAAGGGCATTCTCAAGCCATTGAAGTAACTGTTCTTGCCAAGCGCAGTCTAGGATGTTAGTGTTAGTTTACATACATGGTACAATGTTTTATCTTTTTCAAATTAGCCAAATCTCGTGCGCAGTTTATACAGTTTAACAGTTTAACATTAGTCACGACACCATTATGGGATAGCTATGTCTTCCAATTGCTGTTAATATAGTTGTCTTTAATCTTATATTTGAAAAAAGCACCACATTGGTATTGTTCTTTTGAGTTATTAATTGAAGTAAACTACTTATTTCAGGTTGACATTTCTTCTCGAACCTCACACTTATGCAAGCACTAACTGGGAAGCCTGATAGAAGTCTCAAGGTTACATTTTTTGTTCAAGATTAATATACTAACCTCTGATTATTTGTGCTTGTTATGCTAAATCACCTGATGACCACGGGTATACGGCAATATCACTTACTGTGGTCATACGTTTCAGAGTTCTATTTGCTTATGGTGGACGAGAAGGTATTTTTTCAGTTTCGTGGTGTTACTTTGTCCATCACGCATCATTAGTGTTTAGTTATGTGACTGCTTCTATAGCAGTATTTCGTGGGATAGAACATTTTGCCAGTAACTGATCTGGTCATGGGATGTACTCTCAAAATGCAAGACGGTATGTACTTCTACACTAGATTGTTCTGGGTTAGAGCAGGCACATTAATATATCTGTTTATTTTCCTTTTTGTGGTCTATTTTGCAGCGATGCTCGCTCTGCCAGGTAGCTATGGGTCCAAAGTGTGCATAACTCTTGCTAACCTGGACGTATTGTCTTTTAGAAACAGGTGCCATTTTTCGACTCTTCTTCGTATGGTTTATGATGCAATGTATTATTATTGTGTGGCTGAGACGAAAATTTGTGTTTGCTTTATTGAGTGTTGAGCTGTTTTTTTAGAAAAGGGGGACATCCCTGGCCTCTGCATCGGAAAGATGCATACGGCCACCTTTATTAGCAAGCAAAAAGTTCAACAAAAGTCTTAAAGTCTCAAAAAAAACTGCTCACAAAGAGCTAAGGAACAAAAATAAAAGCCACAACCGGCTGGCAAAAGATAGATAGGAAAACTAATTGCCTATCCTATTACATGACCGCCACCCAAACCGGCTGAAGATATCCCGCGCTACCATCTTTCATCAGATAGATCCAGTAACCAAACGCTCACTGGCCTCCATCGGAGTGAGTAATGACCACATACGGATCAAAGCAGTGGCTCGGAATATAACCTGCAAAAAATGAGCAGTTGTTGTTCTGTTAAAGACCAAATCATTTCTGCAATTCCAGATAGCCCATAATAAAGCATATACTCCTATATGAATGTGTCTCGCTGTTTGGAGCTCAATCCCATCCAACCATGTTCCAGATAACGTGTTAATATTATGAATATTATGTGGAGGAGTAATATTAAAGCCTATGTTCACTGATTGCCATAGAATCTTTGCCAGAGAACAATCGAGAAAGAGGTGCTTGATTATTTCATCCCTGTCTCAAGAGCTACAACGAGAGGATCCAGTCCAGTTGCGTTTAATCAAGTTATCCTTAGTTAAAATAACTTGTTTGTGTACAAACCACATGAACACTTTAGAATTAATGGCATCTAAGTACATGGATTTAACCGTAAATTCTCCATTCCTAGTAAGCTTCCAACACAACTGATCCGGACGTTGAGAGAGTTGAACACCCACCAGTCTTCTTACAAGATGGAGCCAAGCTTCCCAACGATTACCGGCTAATGCTCTCCTGAAGCTAATATTTAGAGGCGTGGACTGACATACCGACTCAACGGTCGCATCTCTTCGTTGAACAATACTATAGAGAGAAGGATACTGGAGTGCAAGGGGCGTATCCCCTAGTCAGCTATCCTCCCATAATCTCGTAGAAGTACTGTTATCGACAACCACCTTGGTCCGATTAAAAAAGAGCGATTTAACTCTCATCAGGCCTTTCCAGAAAGGCGAATCCATCGGCCTCACTGTCACCTGGGATAAGGTTTTGGATTGAAGGTACTTATTACGCAGAATCTGTGCCCATGTGGCCTCGGTCTCTCGAGAAAGCTTATACAACCATTTGCTAAGAAGACATTTGTTTTTCACCTCAAGATTTTCGATACCTAGACCCCCTTGGTCCTTCGGTCGACAAATAATGTCCCATTTAGCTAATCTATACTTTCTCTTCATTTCATCACTTTGCCAAAAAAATGGAATCGATAGAAATCGAGTCTTTTCCGAACTCCCACTGGTACCTCGAGAAAAGACAAAAGAAACATAGGCATACTTATGAGCACCGAATTAATAAGAATTAAACGGCCTCCATACGACATCAGTTTGCCCTTCCAGCAGCCCAATTTCTTCTCAAATCGATCATCAATGCACTTTCATTCGCTATTTGTTAGCTTACTGTAACATCTCAAATTTTCAATTTGAAATGTTATACATAGTCATCCATGCATATCATATTTTATTCGCATTTCGTCTCGCGATCCTCAAGATCCTAAGCAACTCAAGGACCTTCGGAGAGAGTTGGGGATTTCCCGGTTTTCAAATTTGATCTTTATCAAATTTTGGAACGAGGATTTTTGGTTTTAATTATTTTCTCTCCAAAAATATTTCATACTAAAATATACGAGAGGAGATAATATGACTTCTCCAAGATAATTGAAATATTGGAGGAAAAATATTAAAATCAAATGTTTATTTTATTTGGATTTTATTGCAATTTTGTTTGCATTAGAAAAATTGCACGTTTTTCAAAATTGCATTTTAGGGCCAAGAAAATGTTCATCTCGTTCTAAATATTTTATTTAGACGGTGAAAATTTATTTTGGCATTTTTAGATTTTTATTTATTTTTCTAGGATTTTATTTCGGTCGGCGAAATTATTTTAAAAAAGGTTCCTGTGCCCGACTGGACCTAAGGCCCAGCCGAGTCAGGCCGCCGCCGCCGCCGCCTTCCCCGCGCGCACCGCCGCTGCCGACTCGGACTAGGAGTCCGAGCCGGACTCCTCTCCGCTGCCGCGCCTTGCCCCCTCCTCCAAGCCGCCCCGCCGCCCCAACACCCCAC
>NC_057806.1:225824851-225848345 GCF_018294505.1 Triticum aestivum
GCCCCGCAAGCCGCCGCTGCCTCGCCTCGCCGGACCTCTCGCCGGAGGTAGCCGCCGCGCCCCGTCGCCAGTTTTTTTATAAAGACCGTTCGGTTTTTTTAGAAACCCTAAATCCGTTTTTTCGGATTCGCCGGTTTTTCTCGGTTCTTCTAGTTAGCGGACGTTCATTTTAACGAACGGTTCTTCGCCCGTTAGATACAGCTAACGAACGCTCGTTCGTTAGTCTGTTCGTCAGTTTTCTTTTATCGGATTTATTCCGTGATTTTTTCTCTGATCGCGATTTCTGATCCGATCTTAGTTTCTGTTTATCTTTTCGCTCGTTAGTCGGAATCAGGCGATTCAAGCGCCTAGAGTTTCGTCTCGAAACCCTCTTTCCGTTTAACCAACTCAAACAAGTTTTCTCTACTGTAAAATTTGACCTAGTTTCAGATTAGTAAACGAAGCTTCTTTCTTTCGCCGTTTGAGTTTTGTTGCTCCGTTTGTTTTGATTCTTTTTGCGAACCGGAGTTCTTAATTTGAACTTTCTGGTCAACCTCTTTTATTTGAGTTTTGCTTGTGCATTGTTTCTTGTTACTTATGTATGCTATTGTTTGCTTGCGATAGAACACCCGGAGTGCGAAGCGTGCTATTACGAGTCCCTAGGTGGCGTAGCTCCGGTGACCATTAGGTCACCCCGGCGCGCCTAACCTGCTCCCCGCATCGTGTAGCGCTCCGCTAGCCCATCGCCTCGCTCGTTAGCACACCGCAACGCTAACCCGCACCAGCCCCGAACTCCGGCAGCCGCCGCGGGTTCCACTCCGGCGAACTCCGGCCACCCCCGCACCTCCCGTTGGTCCCTCTAGATGTGCACGGGCACGGGCTATCCTCTGGTGCCCCTGGCGCGTCGATCCGTCGACTCTGGCGAGTTCCGAGCGAACTCCGCCGCGGTTCGAGGTCACCGCCGGCGAGACTCCGGCGAGATGACGTGGCCCGTCATTAGCAGCTAACAGCCCCACTAACCAACCTCCTAGCTCACTGACACCTGGGCCCCACGCCCTAACTAACCCAGGTTTTATCTGTGTGTAGATTAAACTAACCCCCACGGGCCCACAGGTCAGTTTGACCTGGCCACGTCACATGTTGACCGACCCCACACGTCAGTATTGACTTGCTGACGTGTCTGTTGACCCGGCCCCACCTGTCATTGACACTAACCAGCCCCAGTCACTGACCAGTGGACCCCACTGGTCAGGTTTGACCCGGACCAGCCCCTGTTGACCTGCTGACGTCATGATGATGTCAGGCTGACGCAGTAATGTTTTCTGGATTTAATTTAATTCAGGAAATTCCAGAAAATATTCTAAACTTCAATAAATCATAGAAATTCAACCGTAGCTCAGAATTAAATAATTTATATATGAAAAATGATCAGAAAAATCCAATCTATCCATCTGTACTATTCTCATGCATGTTAGAACAACTTATAGCTGCTGTTTAGCACAAATCATATAAATGGCATTTAAATAACCACATGTGGAGTTTGAATTTGAATCTTGGATTCAAACCAACTTCATTTAATCTAGTTTAGTTGCATCAGCACAAATCACATCATATTGCCATGTCACATTCATGCATCATATTGTCGCATTGCATTGATTGTGTTCTTCCTTGTTTGCCGGTAATTGTCCCCTCTCGATAGACGTGTACCGGCGATGTGATCGATGACACCGATGAAGAGCTATATTATCTTCAGAAGTGCCAGGCAAGCAAAACCCCCTTGTTCATTCCGATAAAATCCCACTCTCTCGCTCCTGCTCTCTTTTACTGCATTAGGACAACAACGATTCATCTGTTACTTGTTGCGGTAGCTGAACCCCTTTATCCTTTGCATGACCTGTCATTGCCACAGTAAATAGATGAAACCCACTAGCATGAGTAGGAGTTGTTTGAGCCCTATTGTGCCTACTCATTCATGCTTGTTTGTCATGCCTGCTACTGCTTAGAGTTGAGTCAGGTCTGATTCATCGGGGATGAATCAGAGGTGTGTGAACATGTCCTACCGTTGAGAGCTAAGTGTGTGAACACGATTTGGTAAAGGTAGCGGTGAGAGGCCATGTAGGAGTACATGGTGGGTTGTCTCATTGCAGCCGTCCTCAGGAACTGAGTTCTGTGTTTGTGATCCATGATCAGTTACTACCACACATTGGGCTCCGGGCGCTCCAAGCTCTCTCGACTTATTAATCAACTTGATCTCTGTCCAGGAGTTGCAACTAGTTTCTGGTGTTTGTAGGTAGTGTTAGTAGTCTACCAAGTGGCACCCGGTACAGGTGGGCTTGGGACAGACTAGGCACAGTGGCCCGGTGTACCAAGTAGCACCCGGATGGTCGGCTTGGGAACCCTGCTCACATCGTTTGGGGCCGTGAGCGACACCCCGGCCGGATCTCCTTGCGGATGGAACCCGAATAGGCGATAAACCTGGACTAGAGACTTGTTCGGTTAGTCAGGTCGTGGCCGACTCCCTCGCCCGGCTTCCGCTTGAAGGTTGCCGAGGTACATGACGTGTACAGGGCGATAAGTGGCGAAAGCGTGTGTGAAGAAGTACACCCCTGCAGGGTTATCATTATCTATTCGAATAGCCGGATTCCTCGGATATGGAAACTTGGACCCCTTGTACAGTTCATAGACAAGTGAAAGTGGATACTTTAAAATGTGCAAGATAAGCGTGAGTACTATGGATGTCGTTCTCGTAGGGAGACGGGAGCGGATCCATAGTGGTGTATTGATATGGTGAATATGTGGACTCGTGTGCGCCACCTCAAAAGAGTTACTTGCAGTCGTAGTTCAGGTTAGCCACCGAGTCAAAACTGGCTTGCTGCAGTTAAACCCCACCATCCCCTTTGTTGATAATGATGCATATGTAGATAGATCTGATGTAAGTCTTGCTATGTACATTTGTACTCACGTTTGCCTATTTTATGTTTTTGCAGAGAGACTTCAGTCTCGCTAGTAGTTCCACGTGGTCTTCGACGTTTAGCTTGTTACCTCAGCTACGATCTTGTGCCCTCGGCAGGATCTGGTAGATAGTCAGGCTTCTCAGCCTTTTTCATTTCTAGATGTCTGTACTCAGACATGTTAAGCTTCCGCATGTGCTTTGATTTGTATGCTCTGAATGTTGGGTCATGAGACTCCTGTTTGTAATATTCCGCTCCTCGGAGCCTAATGAATACTTACTTGTGTCGTAGAGTCATGTTGTGATGCCTTGTTGTATTTGCACATATCGAGCATATTGTGTGTATGATTGAAATGCTTGGTATGTGTGGGATCTGACTATCTAGTTGTTTATCCTTAGTAGCCTCTCTTACCGGGAAATGTCTCCTAGTGTTTCCACCGAGCCATGGTAGCTTGCTACTGCTCCGGAACACTTAGGCTGGCCGGCATGTGTCCTTCTTCGTTCCTGTGTCTGTCCCTTCAGGGAAATGTCACGCGATGAATACCGGAGTCCTGTTAGCCCGCTACAGCCCGGTTCACCGGAGTCCTGCTAGCCTAGTGCTACAGCCTGGATTCACTCGCTGACGGCCGACACGTTCGATGCTGGGTCATGGATGCCTGTCCCTGTAAGTTTGTGCCACTTTGGGTTTACGACTAGCCATGTCAACCCGGGCTCCTTATCATATGGATGCTAGCGACACTATCATATACGTGTGCCAAAAGGCGCAAACGGTCCCGGGCAAAGGTAAGGCGACACCCGTGGGAATACCGTGCGTGAGGCCGCAAAGTGATATGAGGTGTTACATGCTAGATCGATGTGGCATTGAGTCGGGGTCCTAACAGCTTTGGTATCAGAGCTTGACTGCCTGTAGGATTACCAAGCCAAACTGGTCGAAGTCGAGTCTAGAAATTCTTTAGTTATATAAGGGAATTGATTGTGGGATGGAACGTAAGGCTCTTTTTACTCCTTATACCTTATGCCCTTCTGATCTGAGTCATCTTATCTTTCCTACGGGGTTAAAGAATTAGGATTTCTCTTCTTTCTATCAGGATCACGTGTTACTAATCCGTAGACTTATAAGATTGTTGGATTTAAGCTTGAGTTCAGTTCCTACGACTTCTGCATGTTAATTGTTGATCTCGAAACCTTGATATTGTGCTTCTGAGTGGTTATGCCACCATTTTTGTGAATGTCTCAAGTCTTTTCTGAGCATTTACAGCCGTTACGCTGTCCGTGTCATCCCAGGTTTCTAAATAGTCTGATGCATTTGCAAATCCTTTCTTTCCGTTCCCGATGTCCTTTATGGCCAGATTAACCACACTAGACGGTGAGTTGAGGTACTCTATTGCCTCGACATTTATGTTGGAGTTATTATTATGACCCTAGGTGTCTCAGGGGATCATCTAGTAATCTAGCCATGTTCTGTGTTTCCAGTGTGATGGTTCTGGCTATCATTCTCGAAAGCATCCCGTGATGCCAGTTAGTAGCAGGTATTCTACTCCTGGGTTTCTGAGCCCAAGATTCACCCTACTTCATGTTGATAGTAATTGCTAGTGCCTCTAGGATATTAGTAACCTTTGCGATAGTCCTCGAGGTCCGTGGTATATCGTTCTTCCAAATACCATGAACCATTCTTGGCAGGAGTTCTTTTGAACTGAACGATCACAACCAGAGTGCTCTTGATGAGTTCTCCATTATATATTGTGGCTCTGCCAGTTCTACCTTTCTGCATGGGTTATCCGGAAGAAATATGTTGAACTTCGTTCGACATGCTAAACCATGCATCCACAACTCAGAAAATCGTATGTTCCTTTGATTTGTCCCGCTCTAGTTGTCTTCTGACCCTCGTCTATCAATTGATAGTCAAGAGTATATATGCATTCGTTCATCGATGCCTATTACTCTTGTGGTCCGTCAAGCCATTCTGTCCTGAATAACTTGGAGAAACAAACTCTAGTACCTCATCCATATCTAGGATTGGGTCAAAGTAGTTGTATTCCGCAGATCAAATGCCAATCCAGCTTTTGGTTCTATTCTACCTTGGAGTATTACCCCCTTTATGTCAGAATTGTCATGAGAACTGCACCAACTCTCATGAATTTTGACGTAGTGATACTTCTCACCATCATTAGTCATTCCTCGGTCTTCGTGTTGATGCAACCGGAATACCGACAAATGAATTGTGATGTGTGAAATCAATACTCCTAGCAACCTCGTTGCTTGGTAGTTAAAGGACAATAATTTCATTCTTAGCGTGTTGGTTTTTGAATCATCCTTCTAAGACTGATCGTGCTACCTAGTCCTTATTTCGGTGCACCCTTCGATTGATGAGTTAGGATCTTGTCAAGTCCTCACTCATTTGATCATATCGTCTTGCCCTCAAAAGCGAGATTGTTCTCGAGCTTAGTAACATACCGGTGGTTCGTGATTTTCCGAATATCTTCTCGGAAGTATTACCAGGTTGTCCCCTGACTGTTATGTTGAGCTCGTGATCAAGTTGGTTTCTTGTGAACCACCCTCTCTCCAAGAATCGGTGTTAGATATCCCTGAGCTAGTTGGTTAAGCTAGACAACAACTTGGAGAGTTGGAAGATAAAATCTTGCCTGACTTAGTTCGTTCCAAAGGGATATTCTTGTGTAGTGTGTGTTGAAGAAAGATGATATCTTCATCGATTAGTCCCTGTGATCAGTTGCTGGACCTATTGTCTTATCAATCCTTTGATTTGAGTGTGGGCTATCGTCAAATCAACTCAGTACCAACGATGCTCGTAATGTTGTCTTACTCGTGGTTGATCCCTCGAGCATACACCATTACATCTTTGGTCTGACCAATGCTATCACCATGTTCACATGATGGTGGAAGTCCAGTGATATGGAAATTCCGATGAGCTGTTATTGAGCCCATCAGTAGCATTTCGTCTCCCCCCATGAATCATGTTGAACATCAACCTAGTGTTGAAAATTTTGTAAGCAATGCCTTCGTGCTCCGTTCATGAAGCCTATGTTTGGATGAAAGTAGTGACTTCCTCTAATTCATGTGCATCTGATGTACGTTGCCGCCATGAATTCCAGGAAGATTGTTTTGTTTCCTTTGGAATCATCCCAAATCAGTCATGCACACGTGCGAAGTATTCTGTAGTTTGGAGATTTGCAACCTTCATTCTATATGTATCCCTAGCACACCAAGCCACTGATTGATTTGTTCAAGGAAAAGGAGTTGCTGTGCAAATACTAGTTCGTGCACAAGATTCCTATATCCTCAATGATGGTTCCCTACCAGAACTCGGTAGTGTTTTATTGTAAGACTACCACGTGATCATGTTTGTCTGAGACAGCGTGTTCACACATGTGTAGCAAAACCAGCTCATGTTTTGGAGCTTGCTATCGTAGTTCATTTCCCGAGAATCTCGCAACGTCATTTCGTCGATTTGTGTTGCAAACTTTCATTTTTCTTCCTAGACTCGATGGGTCTGGAATATCCTGACACCAGCCAGATCTCAATCTCAGGCAGATATGATGGTTGGAACATTTCCCAAGAACTATAATATTGGTCCCTCGATAACCGGTAAAGTGGATGTCGTGGCCAACACACCCAGCCGGAAGACCTATTATTGTAGTATCTTGTTTGAGGAAGTTGGCCACCTCCCCATAAGGACTTCGTAGGATTTACTCCCTAGTTATGCCTTATGATTTTTGTGTTTCCGAAGTCCGACCTTTACTTGATGTTCTAGATACCAGACCATTTCAAGGAATGGGATGCGCTACTACATCAAGGAGAACATTAGAAGCGGAGTGCTAAATGTCTCTCGGTCGATCATCCAGATTTTGTCCCCTTGGCCCCGCCAAGGTGAAATCTAAGAAGGTGTTATCTTCCTTTGCATCTGCATCCTCCACCGGTATTCATCATGGTAGTAAGTTGTGTTGCCAGAATCCTCGACACGGATATTGGTAAAACCTTGATGATTATGGAAATGCTCAAGTTCTTGAGAGCACGCACAAGCGCTAGGTGTTATCATCGACACTAAATGGGATGCTCTCAGTTTCCTCGGTTATGCTATGACCTTTCAAACAGTGAATTCACTCTCTATTGTTGGGTTCTTCCCCAGTTATCAGAATCATTCCCAGCAATTGCATTTTGTTCCTAGCTTGCACCGCCAATGTGCCATTTACCATGGGTCTCTTCCATTCCCGGTGGTAAGCAAATTCATCCATTACGTTGTCTTCAACAAGGTAATCCACATCATCCAAGTCCGAGTATGCCATTCTACCGACCCCTCCAAACGATCGCTCGAGAATTGCCTTAGGCTGGTATAAAGAGTTTCAATGATCTTTGAATCAAAGGTAATTCTTTTTGCCACTTAAGGGGATGTTTCTACGAGTCACCATCCCTAAGGTGCCCCATTATGGTATCACGGCAATTCAACTCCTCGCTACGTTGACAATCGATCACCACATTTTTAAGTCTGGAATTGTTGTCTACTTAGCGAGCCCTCATCATCTGTCTCACTCCATTTCTTCAGATCTATGCTTCGTGTCTCAGCTCGAGAGATGTGTCAATGTCTCATCCCATGAGTTGATCCTGAGTTGTTCGATCTTCGAGAAGATCGATCCTTCTAGAGTTTTCCTTTCCTCTTCTTGTCATGATAGTTGGAGTTCTCAGAGCAAGACTTCGAGACAATGATGGTGAACGAATCAACGTTCAGTTGAAGTGCACCCTGGGTCGTGAAGATTATACTAGTTTGCGTTTCCCCTTCATCTTACCCTACGCTTGAATCTCGAGATGAGATTCTTGTTTAGTGGGGGTGAGTTGTCACATCCCTAGTTCTAGCCTGACCTATGCTTGCTTCCATGTGTGCATCATGTTTAAAGTTCATGAAATTTGAAATGGGGATGACCAAGCCCTAGCACCAAAGCAATGCAAATAGGTTCAACTTCAAAATATTTTCAAAGAACCCAAATTGGTTTGCAAAAATGTTCATGATTAATGGAAAAGGGTGAAAACCATATCCAGAGATGATGGATATTTTTCCAAGACATTTTTGGATTTTTGAATAAACCATATTGTATTTGAATTGGGGCATTTAAATACTGTTAATATTTTTAAATGCTCCAACAATTCTGAAAATAGTTGAGGGCCTCTGTAATAATTCAGTTAATGCCCACAATTATTTTCAGGATTTATTAAAATGATTTGGTTTATAAACTAAGTCAAAACAGAGCAAATAAATAGAAAAACAGAAATAAAAGAGAGAAGCCCAGCCACTTACCTGGCGCTCACCTGCAGCAGAGTCGGCCCAGCTTCCGTTCCGGCCCAGCCCACCGCCGCCTCCCCCCCCTGTCGTCTTCCTCCTCGCCAGAAGGACAGAGGTGTGTCGCCCGCGCGTGCGCTTGCCCCTGGCCACCTCCTGCTTCCTCCCCGAGCCCTCTAGCGACGCCACGGAGACGCCCTCGACCCCCTCGACCGCTATCCCTTCTCTCTGCTCGCTCTAGCTCTCTCCCTCCCTCGATTTGGAGCACCACCGAGAGCCACCGGAGGGCGCCGCCATCGCATCCATAGCCACCGGCCACCCCTCGCCCTCCCGCTGAGCTCAGGAGCTCCGCCTCGACCCCCTCTTCCTCCCCACCGAGCCAAGCCCCTCAGGAAGCCCTGCATCGCCGGCTGCCTCGTCTTCTTCCTCCTCGGTCGCCGGAAGCCACACGTGCCGATTCGCCGCCGTCTCCGCCTTCCCGAGCTCGTCATCTACCTCATCCGAACCACCGTGAGCTCCTGCACGTTTTGCCCCTAACCCCATGGCTTGCCGCTCGCCGTAGCCGCCATTTCATAGCTGGCCGTAGCACGCCGCCGCCTAAGCTCGTCGCCGGCGTAGCTCCGGTGACCATTAGGTCAGCCCGGCGCGCCTAACCTGCTCCCCGCATTGTGTAGCGCTCCGCTAGCCCATCGCCTCGCTCGTTAGCACACCGCAACGCTAACCCGCACCAGCCCCGAACTCCGGCAGCCGCCGCGGGTTCCACTCCGGCGAACTCCGGCCACCCCCGCACCTCCCGTTGGTCCCTCTAGATGCGCACGGGCACGGGCTATCCTCTGGTGCCCCTGGCGCGTCGATCCGTCGACTCTGGCGAGTTCCGAGCGAACTCCGCCGCGGTTTGAGGTCACCGCCGGCGAGACTCCGGCGAGATGACGTGGCCCGTCATTAGCAGCTAACAACCCCACTAACCAACCTCCTAGCTCACTGACACCTGGGCCCCACGCCCTAACTAACCCAGGTTTTATCTGTGTTTAGATTAAACTAACCCCCACGGGCCCACAGGTCAGTTTGACCTGGCCACGTCACATGTTGACCGACCCCACACGTCAGTATTGACTTGCTGACGTGTCTGTTGACCCGGCCCCACCTGTCATTGACACTAACCAGCCCCAGTCACTGACCAGTGGACCCCACTAGTCAGGTTTGACCTGGACCAGCCCCTGTTGACCTGCTGACGTCATGATGATGTCAGGCTGACGCAGTAATGTTTTCTGGATTTAATTTAATTCAGGAAATTCCAGAAAATATTCTAAACTTCAATAAATCATAGAAATTCAACCGTAGCTCAGAATTAAATAATTTATATATGAAAAATGATCAGAAAAATCCAATCTATCCATTTGTACTATTTTCATGCATGTTAGAACAACCTATAGCTGCTGTTTAGCACAAATCATATAAATGGCATTTAAATAACCACATGTGGAGTTTGAATTTGAATCTTGGATTCAAACCAACTTCATTTAATCTAGTTTAGTTGCATCAGCACAAATCACATCATATTGCCATGTCACATTCATGCATCATATTGTCGCATTGCATTGATTGTGTTCTTCCTTGTTTGCCGGTAATTGTCCCCTCTCGATAGACGTGTACCGGCGATGTGATCGATGACACCGATGAAGAGCTATATTATCTTCAGAAGTGCCAGGCAAGCAAAACCCCCTTGTTCATTCCGATAAAATCTCACTCTCTCGCTCCTGCTCTCTTTTACTGCATTAGGACAACAACGATTCATCTGTTACTTGTTGCGGTAGCTGAACCCCTTTATCCTTTGCATGACCTGTCATTGCCACAGTAAATAGATGAAACCCATTAGCATGAGTAGGAGTTGTTTGAGCCCTGTTGTGCCTACTCATTCATGCTTGTTTGTCATGCCTGCTACTGCTTAGAGTTGAGCCAGGTCTGATTCATCGGGGATGAATCAGAGGTGTGTGAACATGTCCTACCGTTGAGAGCTAAGTGTGTGAACACGATTTGGTAAAGGTAGCGGTGAGAGGCCATGTAGGAGTACATGGTGGGTTGTCTCATTGCAGCCGTCCTCAGGAACTTAGTTCTGTGTTTGTGATCCATGATCAGTTACTACCACACATTGGGCTCCGGGCGCTCCAAGCTCTCTCGACTTATTAATCAACTTGATCTCTGTCCAGGAGTTGCAACTAGTTTCTGGTGTTTGTAGGTAGTGTTAGTAGTCTACCAAGTGGCACCCGGTACAGGTGGGCTTGGGACAGACTAGGCACAGTGGCCCGGTGTACCAAGTAGCACCCGGATGGTCGGCTTGGGAACCCTGCTCACATCGTTTGGGGCCGTGAGCGACACCCCGGCCGGATCTCCTTGCGGATGGAACTCGAATAGGCGATAAACCTGGACTAGAGACTTGTTCGGTTAGTCAGGTCGTGGCCGACTCCCTCGCCCGGCTTCCGCTTGAAGGTTGCCGAGGTACATGACGTGTACAGGGCGATAAGTGGCGAAAGCGTGTGTGAAGAAGTACACCCCTGCAGGGTTATCATTATCTATTCGAATAGCCAGATTCCTCGGATATGGAAACTTGGACCCCTTGTACAGTTCATAGACAAGTGAAAGTGGATACTTTAAAATGCGCAAGATAAGCGTGAGTGCTATGGATGGCGTTCTCGTAGGGAGACGGGAGCGGATCCATAGTGGTGTATTGATATGGTGAATATGTGGACTCGTGTGCGCCACCTCAAAAGAGTTACTTGCAGTCGTAGTTCAGGTTAGCCACCGAGTCAAAGCTGGCTTGCTGCAGTTAAACCCCACCATCCCCTTTGTTGATAATGATGCATATGTAGATAGATCTGATGTAAGTCTTGCTGGGTACATTTGTACTCACGTTTGCCTATTTTATGTTTTTGCAGAGAGACTTCAGTCTCGCTAGTAGTTCCGCATGGTCTTTGACGGTTAGCTTGTTACCTCAGCTACGATCTTGTGCCCTCGGCAGGATCTGGTAGATAGTCAGGCTTCTCAGCCTTTTTCATTTCTAGATGTCTGTACTCAGACATGTTAAGCTTCCGCATGTGCTTTGATTTGTATGCTCTGAATGTTGGGTCATGAGACCCCTGTTTGTAATTTTCCGCTCCTCGGAGCCTAATGAATACTTACTTGTGTCGTAGAGTCATGTTGTGATGCCTTGTTGTATTTGCACATATCGAGCATATTGTGTGTATGATTGAAATGCTTGGTATGTGTGGGATCTGACTATCTAGTTGTTTATCCTTAGTAGCCTCTCTTACCGGGAAATGTCTCCTAGTGTTTCCACCGAGCCATGGTAGCTTGCTACTGCTCCGGAACACTTAGGCTGGCCGGCATGTGTCCTTCTTCGTTCCTGTGTCTGTCCCTTCGGGGAAATGTCACGCGATGAATACCGGAGTCCTGTTAGCCCGCTACAGCCCGGTTCACCGGAGTCCTGCTAGCCCAGTGCTACAGCCTGGATTCACTCGCTGATGACCGACACGTTGAATGCTGGGTCATGGATGCCTGTCCCTCTAAGTTTGTGCCACTTTGGGTTTACGACTAGTCATGTCAGCCCGGGCTCCTTATCATATGGATGCTAGCGACACTATCATATACGTGTGCCAAAAGGCGCAAACGGTCCCGGGCAAAGGTAAGGCGACACCCGTGGGAATACCGTGCGTGAGGCCGCAAAGTGATATGAGGTGTTACATGCTAGATCGATGTGGCATGAGTCGGGGTCCTGACAGCTTTGGTATCAGAGCTTGACTGCCTGTAGGATTACCAAGCCAAACTGGTCGAAGTCGAGTCTAGAAATTCTTTAGTTATATAAGGGAATTGATTGTGGGATGGAACATAAGGCTCTTTTTACTCCTTATACCTTATGCCCTTCTGATCTGAGTCATCTTATCTTTCCTACGGGGTTAAGGAATTAGGATTTCTCTTCTTTCTATCAGGATCACGAGGAGATGGTTGGAACTTATAAAGGATTATGACATGAAGCTACACTATCGTCCAGGAAAGGCCAATGTCGTAGCAGGCGCTTTGAGCCAGAAGAGTTATGCTAATATCCTGGAAAGCAAGGGACTGCCGAAGGAATTAGAAGAGGACATCATGGAGCTTCGATTGGAGATTGTTCCTAGAGGATTTATTGCAACAATGGAGGTCCAGTCAACATTGCTGGATAAAATTTGGGAAGCTCAGAAGGATGACAAAGAGATTGCTGAGATAAAGGAGAAGATGGGTAAAGGAAAGGCTAAAGGTTTTCGTGAGGATGAGCACGATACCCTATGGTTTGAGGATCGAGTTTATGTGCCCAATAACCAGGAGATCAGGAAGTTAATACTTCAAGAGGCCCATGACTCACCATGCTCGATACACCCCGGAAACACCAAGATGTATTTGGATTTGAAGGAACGTTTCTGGTGGACCGGTATGAAGAAGGATATTGCCGAGTATGTAGCCGTATGTGATGTATGTCAGCGCGTGAAGGCAGAGCATCAGAAGCCAGCAGGACTGTTACAGCCCATGCCGATACCCGAATGGAAGTGGGATAAACTGGGCATGGACTTTATCACTGGATTGCCCAGGACCAAAGCAGGATATGATTCCATATGGGTAGTAGTTGATCGCTTGACCAAAGTAGCTCACTTCATCCGAGTGAAAACCACCTATACAAGTGCAAAGTTGGCCAAGATATATATGTCCAGGATAGTATGTCTGCATGGAGTTCCGAGGACCATCGTATCAGATCGAGGAACACAGTTTACCTCAAAGTTTTGGCACCAGTTGCACCAGACCTTGGGAACGAGATTGGAGTTTAGTACAACATTTCACCCGCAGACGGATGGACAAACAGAGAGAGTCAACCAAATTTTGGAGGACATGTTGAGAGCCTGTGCGCTAGATTATGGATCTAGTTGGGATGACAATTTGCCGTACGCAGAGTTTTCATACAACAATAGCTATCAAGCCAGTTTGAAGATGGCACCGTTTGAAGCCCTGTATGGACGAAGGTGCAGAACACCGTTGATGTGGGACGAGGTAGGAGACCGACAGTTGTTTGGACCAGACTTGATCAAGGAGTCTGAGGAGAAGGTTAAATTGATTCGCGACAGACTGAAGATTGCTCAGTCCAGGCAGAAGAGTTATGCTTACTCAAAACGCAAGGAGGTAACCTATGAAATTGGGGACCGAGCATATCTGCGAGTATCACCCTTGCGAGGAGTGAAACGTTTTGGAGTTAAGGGAAAGTTAGCCCCGAGATTTGTAGGACCGTATCGTATTTTGGAACGGATGGGAGAAGTTGCCTACAAGTTGAAGTTACCCGAGGGATTGTCAGGAGTTCATGACGTGTTTCACGTTTCACAGTTGAAGAAGTGTCATGCTGAGATGGCAGATATACCGCTAAGAGATGCAGTACCCCTGGAGGCGATTCAGTTGGACAGTGATTTGACCTACGAGGAAAAACCAGTTAAGATTCTTGAGTTTGCCAGCAGAGTCACCCGCAGTAAGGTTATCAAGTTTTGTAAAGTTCAGTGGAGCCACCATACCGAGGATGAAGCCACATGGGAACGAGAGGATGATCTTCGCAAGGACCACCCACACATATTTTCTAGCCAACCCGAATCTCGAGGGCGAGATTCATCTTAAGGGGGGTAGGTTTGTAACATCCCAAATTTTCAATTTGGAATGTTATACATAGCCATCCATGCATATCATATTTTATTCGCATTTCATCTCGCGATCCTCAAGATCCTAAGCAACTCAAGGACCTTCGAAGAGAGTTGGGGATTTCCCGGTTTTCAAATTTGATCTTTATC
Source organism: Triticum aestivum (assembly GCF_018294505.1). Classification (NCBI taxonomy): domain Eukaryota; kingdom Viridiplantae; phylum Streptophyta; class Magnoliopsida; order Poales; family Poaceae; genus Triticum; species Triticum aestivum. Next base: position 225,838,917 of record NC_057806.1, read on the forward strand.
AAATTTTGAAACGAGGATTTTTGGTTTTAATTATTTTCTCTCCAAAAATATTTCATACTAAAATATACGAGAGGAGATAATATGACTTCTCCAAGATAATTGAAATATTGCAGGAAAAATATTAAAATCAAATATTTGTTTTATTTGGATTTTATTGCAATTTTGTTTGCATTAGAAAAATTGCACGTTTTTCAAAATTGCATCTTAGGGCCAAGAAAATGTTCATCTCGTTCTAAATATTTTATTTAGACGGTGAAAATTTATTTTGGCATTTTTAGTTTTTTATTTATTTTTCTAGGATTTTATTTCGGTCGGCGAAATTATTTTTATTTTTTAAAAAGGTTCCCACGCCCGACTGGACCTAAGGCCTAGCCGAGCCAGGCCGCCGCCGCCGCCTTCCCCGCGCGCGCCGCCGCCGCCGACTTGGACTAGGAGTCCGAGCCGGACTCCTCTCCGCCGCCGCGCCTTGCCCCCTCCTCCAAGCCGCCCTGCCCCGCCCTTTATATACCGCCACCCCGCCACCCCAACACCCCACCGCAGCACCGCCGCCCGTGCCGCGCCTAGCCCGCCACCCCCGCCGCCTAGCCGCCTGTCGCCGCCACCGCCGCAGCCCGCGCTGCCGCCCCACAAGCCGCCGCCCCGCTGCTGCCTTGCCTCGCCGGACCTCTCGCCGGAGGTAGCCGCCGCGCCCCGCCGTCGGTTTTTTTATAAAGACTGTTCGGTTTTTTTAGAAACCCTAGATCCATTTTTTCTGATTCGCCGGTTTTTCTCGGTTCTTCTAGTTAGCGGGCGTTCGTCCGGACGTTCGTTTTAACGAACGGTTCTTCGCCCGTTAGATACAGCTAACGAACGCTCGTTCGTTAGTCTGTTCGTCAGTTTTCTTTTATCGGATTTATTCCGCGATTTTTTCTCTGATCGCGATTTCTGATCCGATCTTAGTTTCTGTTTATCTTTTCGCTCGTTAGTAGGAATCAGGCGATTCAAGCGCCTAGAGTTTCGTCTCGAAACCCTCTTTCCGTTTAACCAACTCAAACAAGTTTTCTCTACTGTAAAATTTGACCTAGTTTCAGATTAGTAAATGAAGCTTCTTTCTTTCGCCGTTTGAGTTTCGTTGCTCCGTTTGTTTTGATTCTTTTTGCGAACCGGAGTTCTTAATTTGAACTTTCTGGTCAACCTCTTTTATTTGAGTTTTGTTTATGCATCATTGCTTGTTACTTATGTATGCTATTGTTTGCTTGCAATAGAACACCCGGAGTGCGAAGTGTGCTACTACGAGTCCCTAGGTTTCGCAGATCGTCAGCAAGGCAAGTAACACTTTGATCATACCCTTTTGTAACATCCCAAATTTTCAATTTGGAATGTTATACATTAGATCATCATTGCATATCATATTTTATTTTCTTTTGGTTTTGATCCTACAAATTCTACGCAACTCAAGGACCCACGGAGAGAGTTGGGGATTTCGTTATTTTCATGTTTGAGTTTTCTCAAAAATTGAGAATAGGATCATTTGATTTTAATTATTTTATCATCAATTATTTCTATTATAAAAATATGAGAGAGGGAATAAAATGACTTTCCCAGAATAAATAAATATTGAGGATTTAATAATAAAATCAAGTAAGATTTTATTTCGGAGTTTTTCGGCATTTTATTTGAATTTAGGAAAAATGTGCGTTTTTCAAAATTGCATTTAGGCCCCAAATAAATGTTCACCTTGTGCGGCTTGATTTTAGAAGCCTGGGAAAATTTATTTCAGGATTTTTGGAGTCTGTTTAGTATTTCTTCTTATTTTTCTTCTGCGCGTAATTATTAAAAAAAACGCGCACCGACCTAACCGGGCCGTGTCCGACTAGGACTCCTGGCCCGGCAGGCTTTATAAGCAGCAGCCCAGCCCCGGGCCAAACCCTAGCCGCCAACCCCGCCCGCCCTCGAGCCCCCCGCCGCCGCAAACCGGAGTTCTTAAGTTGAACTTTCTGGTTAGATCTCTTACTTGAGTTTTACCTATGCATTAGATAAGTACTTATTGTATGCTTGTTGTTTGTCTGCGATAGAATACCCGGAGTGCGCCGCCTGTTACTTCGAATCTCTAGGTTTCGCGGATCATCAGCAAGGCAAGTAACACTTGATCATACCTTTCCTACTACCCAGTTTTATTGCATTAGATCAAATCCTCAAACATTGCATGATTAGGATCTAATAAAATTGTGGGATGGGAAGTAGTTGAGGTAGTTCCTATTACCTGTTTATTATCAAACCTTTGGGAGTTACTTCTACGTTTGCTTATTATTGCTATGCTATGCTAGTAGACGTGGATTGGGTGAGTGATATCCATGACAGATGTGAGTTTGTTAATTAATGGTTTATCTAAGGTGGCAACTTAAATACACATCTGGGTGGATTGAGGCACCTGGGTAATCCAGGATTTGCCTGTTTTCTTTTGGACTGCCACCCAGGCTCAAAGGGATCATGAGATTTTTCATGCCAAAAACATCCGTGTGCAGCCACAAGCTATTATGGGCTCTAGCATAGTTGACTAAGTCGTGCAAACTCTTACAGTGGTAGACTAGCAGATGTAGGGGATGTAGGTGGTACGGTCTACCCGATCGTAAGGTGCTAGCGCTTCTGAAAGACTATGTCTCGGTCATCCGTCTTCTCAAACACCATGTAGTGCGAGAAACCAAACGGAGGCGATCGAGTCTTGTGGGGAAAAGTGCGCAAACCTCTGCAGAGTGTATAAACTAATCATGGTTAGCCGTGTCCCCGGTTATGGACATCTTGAGTATCTAGTACCTGGATTATCATGTGAGTCTCAACATGTTACCCTAAATTAATTTGGTTGTGTTTTGTTTAATGATGTTTAATTGGGATTGAGAATGCTGTCAACCATTCTCAATGTTTAACAACCACCATGATAGTTAAGTAAATTTATTCCTTTGCAGTAGGGAAAAATTGGCTTTTCGCAAAAACTGTAACCATAGAGCTCTCCACCAGCCAAATATGCATATAGAATAGCTGTTTCATTCCATTACTCTCTATGTGTTACATTGCCAGCATATTTCATGTGCTGACCCGTTTTCGGGCTGCAACGTTAATGTTGCAAACCTTTCAAATGACGATTAAGGAGTTTTTAGGTCGTGGTTCTATACTCAGTGATGCCGTTGGAGTTGATGGACTCGCTTATCTTCCAAGCCTTCCGCTGTTATCGTTATTAGATGGCCTTAAGCCATGTTTATTGTAATAAGTTTTCTATTGAGACACTCGATGTAATAAGTGTGTGATTGCTACTCTGTTATAAATCCTCCGAGTACTGTGTGGTGTCAGCATTACTGATCCAGGAATGACACCGGAGCACAGAGATTGGACCGTTTAAGGTCTGGTCGCTACAGAGATGGTATCAGAGCACATGCTGACTGTAGGACACGACCACTAAGCTAAAGACCTAGATCACTACCTACTCTCTTCTCTTCTGACTCCTCATCTTTTCTACTCTTTTAGGATGGCGGATGCAAGGAACAAGTTCACGCAACCAGATGAAGATACACCCTTTGGACATCACTTGAAGGAAGTCACTAGATACCTGAACATAGGAGTACCAAGCTTCACCGGAACCTACAATGCCACTTTACCTGAAGAAGAGCGCTGGATGATTCAAGTTCAAGTTCCAGGAAGGACGTTCATGCCAGTCACTGAGCCCATAGAGTTTTCTTTTGATGCACCAACTTGGAGTCTAGGAAAGAGCATGGCAGCTCACATCGCCATAGGACGCATTGGAGAAGTCTACTGCAATGATCTCAAGGATACTATCTACCAGATTTGTGGACGCCGAGATGAGCACTGGGAGATGATCAGCACCAAGAAGGATAGATCAATTGCAGCTTTTATCCAGGAGTTAAACCAGCACATACGATGTTAGGAGAACCAGATGTGCGCCGACATGATAGACCTGAAGAAGGCAAGGACAAGAATCAAGGAACTGGAGGAAGAACTCAAGGCTACACGTGAAGATTATGAAGAAGAAATTGAAGTATTAGTGGACAAGAATGCCGACCTAAAAATGAAGAACGGGATATTTATGGGAGGCCCTACACCAGTAGATGAAGACGAAGAACCCAAGGAGATACGCCCGGAAGACTACATCATCATGGACGACACCGATTCGGATCCAGATGATAGCGACGATGACTATGTTGACGAAGTCGGAGCAGATATCATGGAGTCTGCAACTGAAGAATATTTCTAGTAGACCACCTCACAGTAGTAGTAGTCCACCATGTAAAAATTATACTCCGAGCACTTTTGTGATAGTTAGATCGATTGTATGCCCTTGTTTGATTGAATGAATGAAGTGAATTGTTTGATTTTGCCTCATGTGCATATGGGTAGTGTTTTCTCTTTAGACCCCCTCTATTCTTAAATCTCATCTTTTCTAAACCCTCAGATGCCTCCGAGACGTGACCCCGGATTTACCTTTCCACCGGAGCTCACTTAGTTGATCCAGCAGCAGAACACATTGATGCAGTTGCTAGTCCAGAATCAGAATCAGGGGAACAACAACAACAATCCACCACCACCACCTGTTGATCATTTAGCCCGTTTTCTTAGGCTGAACCCGCTGGTGTTTTCCAGTAGCACTGAGCCAATAGTAGCAGATGATTGGCTCTGCAAGACAGCTAGAGAATTGACCACAGCAGGATGCACGGATTCGGAGAAGGTGAAGTTTGTCGCACATCAGCTTGAAGGACCTGCAGCATCATGGTGGGAGAATTTCACAGCCACTTTCCCTGTCGACACTGTCACATGGGACCAGTTTCAGTAGGCTTTTCGCACTGCCCATGTTTCAGCAGGAGCTATGGCCATGAAGAAGCGTGAGTTTCGCAACTTGCGCCAAGGAGGACGGACAGTTGGCCAGTACGTGGAGGACTTTAGTAAATTAGCACGTTATGCCCCAGATGATGTTGCTACGGATGCAGCTAAGTAGGAGAAGTTTCTGGAAGGACTGAATGATGAGTTGAGCATGCAGTTGATGGTAGCAACCTTCAACAACTACCAGGAGTTGGTAGATCGTGCTCTTATGGTTGAAGGGAAGCAGCAGCAAATTGAAAGTCGCAAGAGGAAGTATGCACAAGGAAAGTACAATTCAGGAGCTCAGCAGAAGCCACGTTTTACCCCTAGACCGGGAGGACATTTTCAGCATACCCATGGAGGAGGTAGCTCGCACAATCACAATGGCCCCAGGAATGGTAATGGTAATGGAGGAAGCAACGGCCAAAACCGCACCAACCCATCAACCCCAGCAAAGAAAGACCTGAGCCAAGTCACTTGCTTTAAGTGCTAGAAGACCGGACATTATGCCAATGAATGTCCTGAATTACAAAATGGAAATAGCAATGGAAGCTCTGGGAAGAAGCCGAACCCTTTCAACAGGGGGCAGGTGAACCACATTAGAGTGGAGGAGGTTGAAGAACAGCCGGATGCAGTAATAGGTAAGTTTTTGGTTAAGTCATTTACTGCACTCGTTCTTTTTGATACTGGTGCATCGCATTCATACATATCAAGGGGATTTGTGGATAAGTATAACCTGTCGACCCAAGCCCTTAGGTCACCCATGTTAGTAACCTCGCCTGGAGCAGAATATATGGCTAGTCGATGGTGTGATCGGTTACCGTTAAGGATTGGTAACTATGTTTTTCCCTCAGACCTAATAGTATTGGAATCCCAAGGATTGGATGTGATATTAGGCATGGATTGGTTATCAAAGTATGAAGGGAATATTGAATGTGCTAGTAAGTCAATTTTGCTTACCACCCCAGAAGGGAGAAGGATCAAGTATGTATCCCGACATATGCCAAAGAGGACTCAAGTAAATTGCTTAACAGGAGTTGTGCAGGAGGAAGTACCAGTGGTAAAGGAATTTCTTGATGTATTTCCAGAGGAGTTGCCAGGCATGCCACCGGATAGAGATATTGAGTTTTTGATTGAGCTTGCCAGGCACAGGGCCAATATCGAAGAGACCATACAGGATGCCTGCAAAGGATTTGGTGGAGATTAAGAAGCACATTAAGGAGTTACTGGATAAAGGTTATATTCGCCCAAGTTCTTCACCTTGGGGATCGCCAATACTTCTAGTGGAGAAGAAGGATGGATTGTTAAGGATGGTTGTCGATTATCGAGGATTGAATGAAGTAACAATCAAGAACAAGTACGCACTACCGATGATCAATGATCTGTTTGATCGATTGCAAGGAGCTAAGGTATTTTCCAAGATCGATCTGCGATCAGGATACCACCAGTTGAAGATTCGAGAACAGGATATACCCAAGACGGCTTTTACCACCAGGTATGGGCTGTACGAGTATACCGTTATGTCATTTGGTCTGACTAACGCACCTGCATATTTTATGAACATGATGAACAAAGTGTTTATGGAGTTTTTGGATAAGTTCGCCGTAGTGTTCATTGATGATATCCTGGTTTACTCAAAGAATGAGCATAAGGAATATTTGCATTTGGTTCTTGGAAAGCTCAAGGAACATCAATTATATGCCAACTTTAGCAAATGTGAGTTTTGGTTGAAGGAAATAGGATTCCCCGGACACGTTATATCCGGAGAAGGAATAGCAGTTGACCCCACAAAGGTTATTACTGTGACCAATTGGGAAGCACCAACAACATATGGAGAGATCCGGAGTTTTCTTGGACTCGCAGGATACTACCGGAGATTTATTGAGAATTTCTCAAATATTGAGAAGCCTATGACAGAGTTGTTGAAGAAAGATACCAAGTTCATATGGACGGAGGAATGTGAGGCTAGTTTCCAGGAGTTGAAGAAACGTTTGGTTACTTCACCAGTGTTGATTTTGCCAGACCAGACCAAGGATTATGAGGTGTATTGCGATGCTTCACGTCGAGGACTTGGAGCAGTGCTTATGCAGGAAGGGAGAGTTGTTTCATATGCCTCACGACATCTTAAGCCTCATGAGTTAAATTATGCTATGCATGATTTGGAGTTAGCAGCCGTAGTGCATGCACTGAAGACTTGGAGACATTTTCTGATTGGAAACCATTGCGAGGTGTATATAGATCATAAGAGTTTGAATTATATTTTCACACAGAAGGAGTTGAATCTCAGACAAAGGAGATGGTTGGAGCTCATCAAGGATTATGATATGAAATTGCATTATCACCCCGGAAAGGCTAATGTAGTAGCCGACGCATTAAGCCGTAAGAGTCATGTCAACACCCTAATGACGGGAGAATTACCAAGGGAGTTAGTTGGAAATCTTCGAGAGTTATGTTTAGAAATAGTCCCGAGAGGCTATGTGGCAGCATTGGAGATTCAATCTACATTGATGGATAAAATCAGAGAAGCCCAAAGGACTGACAAGGAGATTGCTTCTATTAAGGAGAACCTTAGCAAAGGAAAGGCTAAGGGATTTCGTGAGGATGAGCACGATACCCTATGGTTTGAAGACCGTGTTTATGTGCCCAATGACCCGGAGATCAGGAAGTTGATACTCCAAAAGGCACATGATTCACCATATTCGATTCACCCAGGAAATACCAAGATGTATTTGGATTTGAAGGATATTTTCTGGTGGACCGGAATGAAGAAGGATATTGCGGAGTACGTAGCAATTTGTGATGTATGTCAGAGAGTGAAGGCAGAGCATCAGAAGCCAGCAGGATTGCTACAACCATTGCCGATACCCGAATGGAAGTGGGATAAGCTAGGCATGGATTTTATTACAGGGTTGCACAGAACAGGTTCAGGCTATGACTCGATTTGGGTTGTAGTTGATCAATTGACGAAGGTAGCTCATTTCATCCCGGTAAAGACCACTTACACCAGTGCTAAGTTGGCAAAGATATACATGACCAGGATCGTATGTCTGCATGGAGTTCTGAGGAGTATCGTATCAGATAGAGGAACCCAGTTTACCTCAAAGTTCTGGAAGCAGTTGCACGAAACCTTGGGAACCAAGCTAGAATTCAGTACAGCTTTTCATCCACAGACAGATGGACAGACCGAGAGAGTCAATCAGATTTTGGAGGATATGCTAAGAGCTTGTGCGCTAGATTACGGATCTAGTTGGGACAACAATTTGCCATATGCAGAGTTATCTTACAACAACAGTTACCAAACCAGTTTAAAGATGGCCCCTTTCGAAGCCTTGTACGGAAGGAGGTGCAGGACACCGTTGTCATGGGACAAAGTTGGAGACCGCCAGTTGTTTGGACCTGACTTGATTAAAGAGTCTGAACAGAAGGTGAAGTTGATTTGCGATAGGCTCAAGATAGCCCAGTCCAGACAGAATAGTTATGTAGATTCTAAACGTAAGGAGACAGTTTACGAAGTTGGAGATAGAGCTTATCTCCGAGTATCACCACTTCGGGGAACAAAGCATTTTGGAGTTAAGGGAAAGTTAGCACCATGATTTGTAGGACCATATCGAGTTTTGGAGCGTATGGGAGAAGTTGCCTACAAGTTGGAATTGCCCGAAGGATTGTCAGGAGTTCATGATGTGTTCCACGTTTCTCAGTTGAAGAAGTGTCACGCGGAGATGGCTAACATACCATTGAGGGATACAGTGCCATTGGAAGCAATCCAGTTGGATAACAATTTGACCTATGAGGAGAAACCAGTTAAGATTCTCGAGTTTGCCAGTCGAGTCACTCGCAGCAAGGTTATCAAGTTTTGTAAGGTTCAGTGGAGCCACCACACGGAGGACAAAGCCACCTGGGAACGAGAGGAAGATTTGCTCAAGGACCACCCTCACCTATTTTCTAGCCAACCCGAATCTCGAGGGCGAGATTCATCTTAAGGGGGGTAGGTTTGTAACATCCCAAATTTTCAATTTGGAATGTTATACATTAGATCATCATTGCATATCATATTTTATTTTCTTTTGGTTTTGATCCTAGAAATTCTACGAACTCAAGGACCCACGGAGAGAGTTGGGGATTTTGTTATTTTCATATTTGAGTTTTCTCAAAAATTGAGAATAGGATCATTTGATTTTAATTATTTTATCATCAATTATTTCTATTACAAAAATATGAGAGAGGGAATAAAATGATTTTCCCAAAATAAAGAAATATTGAGGATTTAATAATAAAATCAAGTAAGATTTTATTTCGGAGTTTTTCGGTATTTTATTTGAATTTAGAAAAAATGTGCGTTTTTCAAAATTGCATTTAGGCCCCAAATAAATGTTCACCTTGTGCGACTTGATTTTAGAAGCCCGGGAAAATTTATTTCGGGATTTTTGGAGTCCGTTTAGTATTTCTTTTTATTTTTCTTCTGCGCGTAATTATTAATAAAATGCGCACCGACCTAACCGGGCTGTGTCCGACTAGGACTCCTGGCCCGGCAGGCTTTATAAGGAGCAGCCCAGCCCCGGGCCAAACCCTAGCCGCCAGCCCCGC
>NC_057806.1:225848943-225854829 GCF_018294505.1 Triticum aestivum
CCGTCGGTTTTTCGTCGGTTTTTTTAGTTTCCTTTTTTTATTTAGATCGGTTTTTTTCGATTTAGGTTAAATAGCGAGCGTTCGCTCGTTCGTTCGTTTTAACGAACGCTTCGTCGTTTAGATCCAGATAACGAACGTTCGTTCGTTAATCTGTTTGTCGTTTTTCTTTTCCCAGATTTTCCGCGATTATTTTCTAATCGTGATTTCTGATCCGATTTTCGTTTTAGTATAACTTTTCGCTCGTTTATCGGAATCAGGCGATTCAAGCGCCTGGAGTTTCGTCTCGAAATCCTCTATCCGTCTAACCAACTTAAACAAGTTTTTGCCACTGTAAAATTTGCCTTAGATCCAGATTAGTAGAACGAAGTTGTTTTCTTTCGTCATTTTACTTTCGTTGCTTCGTTCGATTTGATTCTTTTTGCAAACCGGAGTTCTTAAGTTGAACTTTATGATTAGATCTCTGACTTGAGTTTTACCTATGCATTAGATGAGTACTTATTGTATGCTTGTTGTTTGTCTGTGATAGTATACCCGGAGTGCGCCGCCTGTTACTTCGAATCTCTAGGTTTCGGGAATCATCAGCAAGGCAAGTAACACTTGATCATACCTTTCCTACTACCCAGTTTTATTGCATTAGATCAAATCCTCAAACATTGCATGATTAGGATCTAATTAAATTGTGGGATGGGAAGTAGTTGAGGTAGTACCTATTACCTGTTTATTATCAAACCTTTGGGAGTTACTTCTACGTTTGCTTATTATTGCTACGCTATGCTAGTAGACGTGGATTGGGTGAGTGATATCCATGACAGATGTGAGTTTGTTAATTAATGGTTTATCTAAGGTGGCAACTTAAATACACATCTTGGTGGATTGAGGCACCTGGGTAATCCAGGATTTGCCTGTTTTCTTTTGGACCGCCACCCAGGCTCAAAGGGATCATGAGATTTTTCATGCTAGAAACTTCCGTGTGCAGCCACAAGCTATTATGGGCTCTAGCATAGTTGACTAAGTCGTGAAAACTCTTAAAGTGGTAGACTAGCAGATGTAGGGGATGTAGGTGGTACGGTCTACCCGATCGTAAGGTGCTAGCACTTCTGAAAGACTATGTCTCAGTCATCCGTCTTCTCAAACACCATGTAGTGCGAGAAACCAAATGGAGGCGATCGAGTCTTGTGGGGAAAAGTGCGCAAACCACTGCAGAGTGTATAAACTAATCATGGTTAGCCGTGTCCCCGGTTATGGACATCTTGAGTATCTAGTACCTGGATTATCATGTGAGTCTCAACATGTTACCCTAAATTAATTTGGTTGGGTCGTGGTTCTATACTCGGTGATGCCGTTGGAGTTGATGGACTCGCTTATCTTCCAAGCCTTCCGCTGTTATCGTTATTAGATGGCCTTAAGCCATGTTTATTGTGATAAGTTCTCTATTGAGACACTCGATGTAATAAGGGTGTGATTGCTACTCTGTTATAAATCCTCCGAGTACTGTGTGGTGTCAGCATTACTGATCCAGGGATGACACCGGAGCACAGAGATTGGACCGTTTGAGGTCTGGTCGCTACACCTTTTATCACCTAGTTTTTATGCATTTAGTTCCAGTCCTTAAACATTGCATGATTAGGATGTCATTAACTTGTGGGTTGGGAAGTAGTTGATGAGGTAGAACCTATTGCCCTGTGACATTCAAACCCTTGGGAGTTACTCTACGCGTTGCTTATATACTATGCTATGCTATGCTCGTAGACGTGGTTTGGGTTTGAGTGAAATACATGACAGATGTGAGCTTGTTAATTAATGGTTCAACTTAATCAAACAACTGGGTGGATTGACGCGCTTGGAGTACCCAGTGTTGCCTGTATTTTTGGAAATCCCGGAGTACCCGTGTGATCTTCCTATGGAACGCCACCCAGGCTCAAAGGGAACTGTGATGAGTCATGCTTGAAACTTCCGTGTGCAGCCACAAGCTATTATGGGCTCTAGCATAGTTGAGTAAGGTACGTGAAGCTCTTGAAGAGGCAGATCAGCAGGTAGTGGGATGTAGGTTTGGTATGGTCTGTCCGGAGTAGAGAGTTAATGTTTCTGAAAGATTGTGCCTCGGTCATCCGTTTCTCAAACACCCTGTAGTGCGACAAATCCAACGGAGGAGATTGAGTCTTGTGGGGAAAAGTGCGCAAACCTCTGCAGTGTGTACAATCTAATCATGGTTAGCCGTGTCCCCAGTTATGGACAATTCTTGAGTATCTAGTACTTGGGTTATCAAAAGTATCTCATCATGTTTACCTAATATTGTTGGGTTGTTAATCACTTTAATTGTAAATTAAAATCTATTCCTTTGTTGTAGGGAAAAATTGGCTTTTCGCAAAACTGTAACCATAGAGCTTTCCACCAGCCAAATATGCATGTAGTGATAGCATTATTCTGTTCTTGCTCTACTATGTTACTTTGCCATTCCATGTGCTGACCCATTTTCGGGCTGCAACGTATTATGTTGCAGACTTCTCAGACAAGGAGTAAGGTTCGTTAGGTCGTTGCCGTGCAGCTCAGCCATGCCGTTGGAGTTGATGGACTCACTTTATCTTCCAAGCCTTCCGCTGTTTGTATTAGATGGCCTTAAGCCATATTATTGTAATAAGTTCTCTCTTGAGACGTTCGATGTAATAAGTGTGTGATTGCTACTCTGTTATAAATCCTTCGAGTACTATGTTTATTAGCATTACCGATCCAGGGATGACACTGAAGCACAGAGACTTGACCATCTGAGGTCGGGTCGCTACACTTACGATGATGAATGGGTATACCTAAATACGTGAAAGGTAAATCCCCCAATTCATACCCGAACAATTGCTTATATGCCTCTTGTTCCTCCTTGGCTCTTCCAAAGCAGAACAATTCGCTCTTGTGAAAATTTATTTTTAGTCCGGTCAATTGTATGAACAAGCATAACACCAGCTTCATGTTTCTCGCCTTTGCCAAGTCATGCTCCCTAAAGATGATAGTATCATCTGCATACTGTAGGACAGATACACCTCCATCAACTAGATGAGGTACCAAACTACCTACCTGGCCAGCATCCGTAGCCCTCCCTATTAGAATTGTCAACATATCCACTACAATGTTGAACAGAATAGGTGACATTGGATCTCCTTGTCTCAAGCCCTTATGTGTTTGGAAATAGCGACCTATGTCATCATTCACTTTAATTTCAACACTTCCTTTTTGCGTGAAAGATTCTACCTGTCATCGCCATGCTTGATCAAAACATTTCATCCTCAATGCTTGTTGGAGGAATGGCCATTTGACTTTATCATACGCTTTTTTGAAATCCACTTTAAAAACTACCTCATCTAGTTTTTTCGTATGGATTTCATGGAGCGTTTCATGAAGGACCACCACCCCTTCAAGGATGTTCCTATCCGGCATGGAAGAAGTTTGGATGGCTGCACCAAAGAATGTGCAATCTGTGTGAGCCTATTTGTCCCAACCTTGGTGAAAATTTTGAAACTTACATTCAGAAGACAGATGGGCCTGAACTGCTCAATTCAGACCGTCTCTATTTTCTTAGGAAGCAAAGTGATGGTTCCGAAATTCAGATGAAACAAGTGAAGTTGTCCAGCAAATAAATCATGGATCATCGGAAGCAAATCCTCTTTAATAATATGCCAACACCTTTTATAAAACTCCGCTGGAAATCCGTCCGGTCCTGGAGCTTTATTATTCTTCATTGGAGAAATAGCTTCAAACACCTCTTTCTCCGAGAACGGGGCAGTTAAAATATCATTCTCATCTGAAGCAAGCTGAGGGACATCCTCATTCCGCGACTCATCTAGAGATACGAAATTATCCTCCAAAGGCCCAAATAGCTGCTTATAATAATCAGTGATGTATAGTGTTAAATTTTCCTGCCTACAATCGTTCCTTTGTCTTGCTCAAGCTGAAAGATCCTTTTCTTTCTATGCTTGGCATTGGCGATCATATGAAAGAACTGAGTGTTGGCGTCCCCCTGGACCACTTTGCGAACCTTCGCTCGCAATGCCCACTTCAATTCTTCTTCTCGCAGTAGCTCTTTCAATCTCATCTCCGCATCTAATTTAACATGAAGTTCCGTTGAATCTAGGATCGTGGACTCGGCTTTTACATCTAAGGCCTGAATAAGGGAAAGGAGCCTTTCATTTTTGACCTTATAAATCCCACTAAGATTCTTAGCCCACCCACGCAAGAAACTTCGCAAGTGTCGAATCTTATTCTGCCATCTCTCTATTGAAGTCCTTCCTCCTGAATCTTTAGCCCATTCCTTGGCTATAAGATCAAAAAAGCCTTCTCTCTCAAACCACGCTAGTTTGAAAGAAAAGGTATTCTTATTCCCCACGTGTGTTGCTTCACCAGAGTCAACCAGTAAAGGGGTATGGTCCGAGATTCCACGCGATAAAGCCTGGATGGTGACTAGATGAAACTTCTGTTCCCAGTCAACGCTCGCGAGGACACGGTCTAGCTTCTCAAACGTAGAAGTAGGCATAGTATTAGCCCATGTGAATTTTCTTCCCGAAAGCTTTATCTCTCTCAGATCCAAGCTTTCAATAATGGTGTTAAACATAAACGACCATATGCCCTCAAAATTATCATTGTTATTTTCGTCCCTCCTTCTAATGATATTGAAATCACCCCACTAAGATTGGAAGCTGTTCAGACCCGCAAATATGGACTAGATCCACCAAAAAGTCCGGTTTGAATTCTGGCTAGGCGGCCCCATAGACCGCCACCAGGGCCCAATTAAACCCATTGACCTTCGACCTAACCCGAAATTTGATAGCAAAATCTCCCATGACCACACTTCGGACTTCCAACGTCTCACATCTAACCCCAAGTAAGATTCCGCCAGATCTTCCTCTTGGGGGGAGACAATGCTAATCAAAATCGACACCTCCCGACAACGTATTTAGGAATTGAGGAGAGAAATTGCCTCTTCCTGTTTCAGAAAGAACAATGAAATCCAGCCTATGTTCGATAGAAGCCTCTGCTAGAAATATTCTTTTAGCCAAGTCCCACAGACCTCTGCTATTCCAAAAAATTCCTCTCATAACTCATCATAAATTTTTTTGGTCATCCGGTTCCTAGCACTCCTACGCACTGCCGAGGCTGGGTAGATTTTGCGTTTCCACTTGCGTTTAGGCATGGGTATATCCTCCACCCGGTCCTCACAACCGGTGTCAGTGGGGTTCTCGGAATGATCCTCTATAGGCTCCCTATCCCCAATAGTTAAAGAATCATCCTCCTCGGTCTCAGGGGGAGGAGGGGCAATATCTGCACAAAGCGTATCTAACACCCTGACTCCCAACTGAGCAATGTCGGAATCGTTCATAGGATTAACAACCGCTAGATTGCGAATCATATCTAAATCACGACCCGCTTCAAGATCCAAGAGGTCATTAACTAAATGCGAGATTTCATTATCATTACTACCAAGTGAAACTCCTAGCTGTTTTGCATTATGAATAATCTCATCATTAGAAAAATGCAGAATAGAATTGGAAGTGTTGACCGACATACCAGTTGTAACCTCAATATCACGAAGCTTGGCCGCCCGCCTGGCGCACCTCAGCTGCATGTCATCAACATCCGGCTGGTCCTGGATGCGACAGCTCATCCGCCGCCCCTCGGAAACAGGATCCGGGATACCTCCAAAAGCTATGACCTCCTCCCTAGAAGCCTCGATAGGGGTTAGGCCTCCCGCCTCACCCCAACCGCTCGGATGTAGAGGAGCCCTAGGCCCCGGCACCGGTGCCGGTCCCGGCAAGCGCATAGGGGAAGAACGCTGGGACATCTGCCCACGCTCCCCCCTAACACGGCCGGCTCAGTCAACGTCCCACCCATAGGCTGGCAAGG